>NW_005054311.1:1560479-1587692 GCF_000277835.1 Geospiza fortis | reverse complement strand
AAAAGCAACCCCATATTGGGGTGCAAGTAATCTGAGTTCTGTCCATGGCTCTGTTTCAGCTTTTCTTACAACTGACTTAAGCAAGTTAATGCTTCATTTTCTCTACCTGTTAAGTGGGATTCATAACCCTTCCTAAAACCAGTAAAATTGTGATTTTAATTCAGTATGGAGCACAAGGAAGTCAAGCAATAGTTTAGAGACCATGGCACAGTGTCTACATTAAGCTTGTCCCCTGCTGGCAGATATCCAATAATATGGGCATTTCCAGACGATATATCCTGCCCACATGCTCATGACTACCTATGATGTTTCCAATACTCTTGGTAGGTCTGAAAAAACAGTCATTCCCCATGCCTAGATCCCACTGAAGTATGCCGATTTCAGGACTCTGTTTAGGTTCTATCCTGGCTATCTGCCCGCAGCTGCCTCTGGCTGGAAGGCTACCCTGCCCCATCCATATATTCTCTCCTTGTGGTCCATTTGCCAGGCTTTCAGGTGCTGCCCTCCAATGCCCACTATATTGCCAGGAATTTTAGTAGAGATGTCCTGTCTACCCACATGTTGATAGTTTTGCCATATTCTGGCTGTCTGAAGCTGCCCTGTACACCTGCTCTAAATGTATTCTCCAAATGGTTTGCGCTGTTCCATTTCATGCTGCAATTTTTTTTAATGCTTCCAGGAGAAATATGTTAAAATAATCATCACAAGAGATACTTGCTCCCTACCCAGCTCTGAAATCCTAATGGTGGAAAAATTTGGTCTAAAAGCAATATAGCACTAAACAAAATGGGTGTTTGGATATTTCTGACTATCAGTATTGGAGGGAAATACCTGTGGTTTCTAAGTTCAAACGATTCCACTGAGACTCTTAAGGTTCCAAACAAGAAAACTGGGGAATATAATTGGGAAAATATATAAAACTAAATAAAATAAACTTCACCTACTTAGTACGGTGAGGACAAACATATGCAGCATTCAGTATTTGTAATGTTTTTCTTAAATTGCCTTGCTTTATAGCATGCTACCAGCCATAACACTCCATAAAACCAAGCAGTGCAAGTTACAAATGCATTAATCACCAATAGCATGTAGCAGGAAATCAAATAAAATAAAAATGAGTGATGGTGATAATTTGCCCTCAACATGCATTCTAGCTCCCAATGTTAATGCAACATCATGTGGTGCAAATACAAATCTGTATGGCATGTGTTGTTTTGAGGACTGAAGGAGAGGTACATGATGCAAGTGGCAGAATGACATACAAACATACACAAAAGGCATTGCTCTGTATACCAATAAATTATATGACAGCAAACCAACCATGCAAACACTAGTTATACTTTCCTTTTTACTAATTGTCTGTGGTCTCTTTTAAGTCCTTTATGACTTGTGCTACAATTTTAAGAGTTTTTTCTTGGTATTAAAAATAATCAACAGACTCCCCCTGCCTTAAATTCAAGAACTTTTCAGTTGGTCACATTCAGCCTGTGCTCTACTGGAAGGTTATTATAATCTTGGCATTAATCTGTTGCATTTCTTTCAGAGGATCCACATACGCAAAATCTGTTGGCAGGAATACTGTTTGTCTAGTATTCAGTAACTCCTCATATATAAGGAACATGACACTAAAATTAAGACCCTCTGTATTCTCTATTTTCTAATTACTCCATTTGAAAAGCAACAGAAAATGGTAGTATGAATCATAGCAACAATTTGTAATGTATCCTATTATTGAACAGATTACATGATATCCAAATTAATGCAAAAAAATAGGCAATTTAGGAAGACAGGATGGAACAATGTAGGATCCTTTACTCTGGCACCTTATAGATTGCATTCTTGCACTCATGCATCAAAAATCACCATCCCAAGAGAAACTGATAAACCAGCATTGTTTCCCCTACCCTCCTTTGCACTTACCTTCTGGGGGCTGAGGAGTTCCACATGGGATGGAAGGGGTCTTCAGCTCTTCCTGGGACTCTATGGATGCTGGGCTGATGCACTTGGGTACAGGTGAGGATGGAGCTGAAGGGGATCTCAGGTTCAAGGACAGCTCACTTCTGCCTCGGCTGACACTCCGACTCTTCAGCTCCTTCTCATACTCCTCTGCTGCCAACTTCTCCAAGTATTTGTATCTGAAAGTTAAATTCCAGAGGGTTTCCGTAAAGAAAAAGAAGCCTGTGGCTGATGCTTGTTTATGGATGAAACACCTGCAGAAAATGAGCTGACTTCCTGACACAAGGAGTACAGTACTGAACTGCCTGCTTGCTCAATCTGCCAAAAAGTGCACACTAAACCAAAGACTACTGCCCTGAAAAATGTTAAACTGCTCATTACAATACAAAAGCAAAAAACCAGCAGAGTTAAAGAACCTTTAGCTATAGTATTTTGTCTGCACAGTTCTCCTTTTTGGAAGCATTTGTCTATCCTCCTTTTGACCCTCCTCTTTCACCTCCTCCTCCTCTTCCTCCTCCCCTCAGCCCTCCCTCTCCCAAAACTAAAACGGGAGAGAAAAAAAAACCAACCAAAAGAAGAAAAAAACCTTTCCAAACCCAGAGCCCCTTAATACTGGTGCAAATTGCCAAAATCTGAGACTCGCTGTAAGGAGAGGAAAATGCAGCAGACAAAACCAGATCTTCCTGCAAAATAACACCAATAATAAACATCTGAATTGACTATCTAAAGATTCTGAACCTGCTTCTATTTGCTCTGAGAGCAATGCACTGGAATTCACTTTGTTCTCTCCAGAGCCTACAATGGAAAGTTTTTTTTTTTTATTCTGAAGAATTTCTCTGCCGGACTCAGACATCCAATAGCTTGTACCTGACGTCACATGTAGTTTATTCATCAAAGTCACTTTAAAAGAACAAAGATACATCTGTTTTGCATTTTAGGCAGGCAGAACTCACTAACTGTTTATTAAGACCAGCTACCAATCATATTCTTCATAGTATGCTTTATACATTTCGACCAAAATAACTTTTAAATATGTGCCTGTTCCAGATGTCTGCTAATTTTATCCACCATTATTTGCTAAGGAATAAATTCATGAATACAGCTGGATTGGGCTTTAGACTGTTTGCCTTATCCACAAGTGAGCTGTTAAACAGGTTAATCAGGACTACTACTTATGTCCCTGAAACACTCTGGTCATTCCCTATAACACACTGTTGTAAACACTTTATAACATTGAACACCTCTCCTCCCCCCTTCTGCATCACTGACAGCCCAAATTAGTACAAAAGGGTGCACTAAAAGCAGGCAGGGTAAAGAAGTCAGCCACATGTGGCAACAAACATGCTAAGTACATATGGTAGCCACACACACATGCACATTTGCAAACATTCATATAGAGGACAGAAATGTGTCTTTGAAGAACAGTCCTTGTGTTTTCAGAGGCAATTTGCCTTACTGCAAACAGCAATAATGAAGAACAAACTCATTTTCTTTTATTCCTCCAGAGGTATGCACAGGCTTTGAACAAATTCTGCAAGAAAAAGAACCCCTACAGACTCTGGATGAAAATATAACAAGCTACATACTTGCATGGTTATAAAATAGGAACTGTTTACAGTTCTAACATGAAGCCAATTCTCGAGACTGAATCTTGCCTTTTCAATAGAGGGGAAAGCATTTCTCTGGCATCAGCATGATGTTTTGTTACAGCTCATGAAGCCACTCTTTCTTTGAATGTTGGTCACTTACATACAGTGCCTTCCACCTCCTCACAAGCAGAGCAGATGGGACTCCAGACTCATAAAGAGCGCTCAAACTGATCACTTGGCACTAACAGGTACAGCCCAGCTGGCTGCTGCCAAGGGGGTTTTGCAGTTTGCCAACAGACTACAACAAAGATCTGGATGGATCCTTATATGATGTGGGGAGCTACAATTTTTTATTGTCCTCAGCTCTTTTTCAGGTGCTTTAACATTTTCTGTAGCTGCATGCTGCACTGCCAACCAGCAAAGCAGAGACTATCATCAAGAGGTGACTTTTCAAAATGTATCTGATTATTATACTGAAACAAAAAAGGGAACCAGAACAGCAACTCCAATGGCAGCACATCAGCAGAACTCCTTATCAAATGGGAAGCTTAATAAATAGGTATCACTGAGAAATAAAAAAACATTCAAGAATCAATTATTAATGCTTCACACTTGATAAATGACATTATTTAGGTTAATTTTTGTTTCTGACAAATATCTTCATATTGAATAAATGCCAGCTGCAGATATGCAAGGTCATGTAGACCAAAATCTGAAGGGGCTGAAAGGATGAGCTACCATGCCTCCACTACGGGATTGACAAATTGCCCCTGTATATGCTGCCATATTCTTTTAAATCATGGGAACCTGTAGACATCATCTCAGCTATGCTGACTCTTCTCTGTAGACAACAAGCCAAAAGTCTGTGGCTATCCATTTGGTATTCCTCATGAACATAACACTGGATTTATCATCTTCAAGTAGATGAAATTATCATTTGGAGTTCTCTAGGCATCTGAGTAACGCCCTGAGGGCAACTTAAAATGTTAGGGTATCAACAAAGTCATGGGGGTGGAGAGCATTTGAACTGTACCTTACACCAGAGAGGGCTTGGGAGCTCACCTTTCTTGGTTTTATTCTTTAACTACCATTGGAAAACACCCAACCAAGCAAAGGGAAAAGGCTGCAAATCATTGAACAGCAAGAACTGATATGGAGGAAACATACAAATCAGTATTTAACTAGGATTTTAGGCATCTTGACTATAGAATTTTCTTACAGTCTATGCACTCTACTAAAACAAGTTATCATGCAATTTCCTCTAGGAAATAAAACTTCATTTGTGCAAAAGTGTCTATAAAAAGTAGCTACAGAATGCCAATGTAATGGACTACTGGTGCAAGAATTCATTTGCAGAAGTTTTCTCCAATATTTATCTGCTGTCAAAGCAAACATGTCTTTCCTTTTTATGAGTAGGAACTGATAGTTTGATATCTCAGTTCAAAAGAGCCCTAAGGATAACAAAACATTGCTAATGAAGGGTGAAATAGTCTCAGATTGTGCAGCAGTGATGGTGAACACTTCCCCAAGAATAGTCCAGTTGGCATTTTCCCTTACAACTTGAAAGTTCTAAAGAACTCACTTCTAATTTGTTTCAAAACTTGCAGATGAGCATGCTCACTGAAGAAAGGCTTTACTCATCTCATGATGCTTCTGTGCTCAGATGTATTTCATTTCAGAAAATGCTTTACGCTGTTCGGAACTGTTTTGGGACTGGAGCACAATGGAAAGTCCATCCACCTTTTCTTACTCTTAGAGATGTTAAAATAATTCTTTTAATATTAGCTACTTCAGCCTCAACAGATAAAACTTCAGTCTGCAGAAACTAACTGTCCCCTGTATGATAATTTTGTGAAAAAAAAACCCCAATAAAACAAACAAACTCTAAAACACAAAAGCAATCCGAAAAAAACCCAAGTAAAAACATAGCAACACAATGATTTCTGAGATGGCTGCTCTCTTATTTTGATAATGTAACTCCAATTCTTGACAATCCAAAAGTATCTCCAGAGAGTAATCTCTAGAGGACCATAAAAGCAGAACTGAAGCACTCTGGATGATTTTTCATCTATTTGTACAGTAACTTGCATATTTTCCAGGTAAAAACAAGCACTCCCTCCAGGATGCAATTACTAGCAGGGGTAGAGATGAAGCTACTGAAAGACAAAAGTCCTTAGTTGAGCATTCCTTGAAAAATATGCTTTTATAAGCACATACCTCCCAGCCTAGCCCAGAGTTTCTAAATTTGTTCATTGAATTAAAAAAAAAAGGAAAAATAAAACCCAAACCCTCCATCCCTTCAAATATGCTATTTAAATAAAACTAAAACAATGCCCCAATGATAAACACTGCTAAGCTTTGTAATTTACTTGCTGATGTTTAAAGAGATCAGCAAAGAAAACTTGGCTCTGAAAGATAAAAATATGCCGAGAGTGGGTCAGAACCATTTCCATCAGCCTGTTACTGCAGTTTTGCAATGCTTGTGACCCCAATTTCCTTTATCCTCACTTGCCTTTTCTGACCCTCCAGAAAGCTTGGGACCCACTGGGTGAAAAAGACAGGCCTATTCAATTTATAACTCTACTAAATTTGGGCAAATTTCTGAGGCAAATGGGGTAAGCTTATTTCCCACACAAATAGATAAAGGATCATCAATCATTCTTATGCATTCTCATTGCTCTTCATTTATTGCTGTGCTTACAGCTGGACTTCGTTCTGCTCTTTAACAACTTCTTTCTTATAGAAGTCTTTAGGAATAAAAGTGTTTTGTGCAAGCTGAGTTAAAAATGTAAACATACAACAGCTCCACAGCAAAGAATATAGGAAGTACAAACAACCAGAGGGAAGGATAGGGAAGGATGGATGCATGACATACAAACCTCTCTTCTCTTGCTTGTCTTAGTTCTTCTCTTTTGTCTAAATAATCCCGGCTAGAAAGAGAATTACAGTAAATTGCAGTAGAAACCAGAAGAAAAAGGTAAGTAATAGAAATATAAGTACAGTAGGAGAAACCAAGAGTGGTACACACAAACTGATCGGAGACAAAGAAGGCTGTTGTCAAAAAAATGTTTGTTTTTCCAAAAATTGCTGAAGACTATACACTTATCCATACATACACCACCATATATGTAGTTTGGAAGGTCATTAAAAGTAATTCTAAAAAACCTGCAAAAAGTAAAGAACTTGAAGCATGCTTTGAAATCTGGTATCTGAAATGAGATTCAATGAACTGCACTTATCCAGAGGGAGCAGGCACCTGAGTGCCTATTAAACCATCACTCATTCACTCCATCTTAGAATGTGCCAAGACAGTGACTGTAGCTCCTGGCTGTGACCTGTGGCAGTGAGAAAACCTATTGGCCTTCTTTGTAAGGAACCTTTCCTTAGTGAGTTTTAGTTGCCACGGGAAACAGAACAGGGGACTGGCTTTACTAAGAAGAACAATTCTGCATTCCAAGAGGGTGTGTGCAGCATCATTGGACAGATAACAACCTTTCACTTCCTCATTTTCCACACGGAGTTTTAGATACAAAACTCCTTTTATGTCAGCTTCCACTCCCACAGCTCCTCAAGTAACCCACATATTTAACTTTTGCCAAGTCAAGTTTGCTGGATGATTGAGTACTATGATTTCAGACAGGCCTGCCACATCCACAAACATGGATGCATATTTAACTTGGAGCACAGCAGAACCCAGCAAATGTCCACCCTGTCTCACTATCACAGCAAGATGGCTCCTTACAATATATTTTTAATACTTGGTTGAATCTGGTAGACAAAACTAATGTGATCTTCAGCTTATCTGCTAGATTCTTTCACACTGTAAGCTGTGAGTACCAGAAATATTTTCAGAACTACTCCTTTTATTAATAACTCCTTTTTTTCCCCTTTATATTGTGTCATTAAATGAATTACTTATCATCTATTATACCAATAGCTATCAAACATGTGGGTGCAAGTGCTCTTCAAAAGTCCTCTAACAGGGAACACACATTACTGTTTCAGGCCATCTCCACAGGCTTTGAATTCTGAACTGATTATACTTTCACAATATTTTAAAAGTATTCCAGGAAATCTTCAGCAGGCAAATTTTAACAATACTCTTTCTCTTCTGACTACTTTCACTCTTCCCTACAGCTGAAAAATAACCACTTTATTTTAGGACATATTGTTCTACATAAGCAATGGGTACAATTGTCCTTCTGAGACAAGAGAAAAGAGTCTCCTTCTGAGACTGAGAAAAATGTTCATTCTGCAAAGCATTCCTTTAGTTAGCAATACTTTATGAAGCTTTGTAGCTCCTCTCCTAATCCTCCAGCTCTCCTATCCTCCAGCTCTTTCACAACTAGTGATGCTTTCCTTTAAATTATCCTCAATTTGTCAATAATGGTGCCAGAACCTAGTGCAATGTTCTTGAGGCAGAGTTGGAAAGAATGAGATAACAAATGAGTCATGATGGTAAATCCAGTATGGCTCACGAGTTTAAAGACTGAATTGCAAGCGCTATTTTTAATCAAAAATACATCTTCAGAGACTGGGTTTCTAGCCAGACTGATGATATGATAATGAAATCCCAGGAACTCTTATGAAACTGTCCATGACTGCTTGCTGTGACTTTGTCTTCCTCCTGCCAGACTGTTTAATCAACTGTGGGATGCTGTCTGTTTGTGAAGTCTGGTGGCTTTGGAGACCCTCTGCTCGAACAAAAGTTATAACTTTTGGGTGATCACAAAACTCAAATCCAAAAGATGAAAACACTGAGCATTGAAAAATAATCTTAAATATGTAGCATAATTATGAGATTTAGTTAATCAGTTTCTGACTCTGAAATGAAGGGATGAAAAGGTATACTTTGATTTTTTTTTTCTGATTTTAAGAAACCTCTTTCAGTGACAGAACAACCAGTGTAGCCAACCTCTACTGAAATGTACAGATCTGTTATTCAAGCAGGTCAATCTGCCAAATGCCCTGTTGGCTTTTTTGGTCTGGGAGTTTCCTTTCTGAAAGATCATGTTGGCTGTCCATGGCAGCCTGCTGCAGCCTGATGATACCACTTAGAGGGAGAGTTTTTGGAAGAGGCTGGAAGACTGCAACCTTATTGTTTCTGTTTCAGGAGGACTTGGGCAGCTGCTGGCTGCCAAAGATCCTATTATGGTACTCTTCCACCTTCCCTCTGCCTCTCATTTCCTTCTAAACTAGCTATCTTCTGGAGCCAGGAGAATATCAATCAACCACTCCTAAGCTATTCCTCTTTCCAAATTCACAGAATCACAGCCTGTTTCCACTTTTTACTAAAGGGATGATTACAGCGAAAACAATCCTGCATACTAATAAACAAGCTAACATGAAACCCTGTGCCATCTTTTCTGTAACTACCAATTCTAAGGCTACAAAACATTTATATTACCCTTCTTTAAGTTATTACATCTTCTAAATACTAAAAATAGGTTTGCTTTTCACTTCTGTCTATGAGGAAACAAGTTGATTTCTTAGTGTACACTCTTCAGACTGAAGGCACACAATTTCAGGTATAGATTCCATATCTCTCCTTGGCCCACTACAGTCTTTGTTAATGTCTCTGCTGGGATTTCTAGGCATGGACTTGAAGAGGTTGAGGGGGCTTGTCACTTACTATCCTCAGGCAGCACACCATGGGATCCCATATCACACAGCATTTTCTCATATGTGAAAATTCTAAGTCCCACATTCAGCTATGACATTTGTCTGCCCAAGGTTTGAACAGTTATTTTGGTCATTACCTTCTGTCAGTTGTTGATTCCAGGAGGAAGAGACATGTGTTCAGAAACACAGGGAAAAGTAGTTAAAAACCACTACCATACAGCAAGACATTTTTACTTTGCATAACTTAAAAGCAAAAAGATGTTTCAGTGCTGTCCCTTCCTCCCTTCTTGATACGTATGTCCCACTGTTTCACCTTCAAATCCTATGCCTCACTGAGATTGTAATTTGGTGAGAATATTAACTAATATAATTGAGCCTCTGTACATACCCAGGCAGTGTAATTGGCTACCTTTACAAAAATAGCTTTTTTATTAAATTCGTGATGGGTTTAATCTATCTGTTTTTAAGATATTTAGATCAAGAAAAGTATCTAAAGAGACAAACTATTCATCAATTCAATTATTTTGCAGTTGAATGTCTCAATGATTGATCAATCTATCACACATTAAAGCAAGAGACTGAGAGCAAATTTGGGTCCTACTTGAATTTGTTTCTTTCTTCACGTTCTATCCTTTGCAACCTTTCTTCTCTCTCCTGACGCCTGCGTTCTCTTTCTGCTGCCAAGGACTCCTGGTGCTGCCGAAAAGATGATGTAAGGAGACCACCCAAAGCTGGCCTGCAGAAAAGGAAGATCGGATTTCTCAGTGTCACTTTTATTGATTATACTGGCAAAAAATCAGTAGCAATCATGCAGTAAGTAACATAATCCCAACCAGCAGAATGACATGGCAATATTATGTAGAGATCTTTCAAAGCATTGGCTAAGCGTCTTCTTGCTGAATTGATTATAGATTCTGCAATGAGCTGAAGAGAAACAATTAGGGTAGGCTTCCTAAATAGCCAAATTTCTAAAGCACAAATAAAGTATGTGTAAAAATTCTTCAGTCTGTTTCAACTGCAATATTGTCTTTTTTTTTTTTTTAACTTTATAATCCTGTTAATAGAAAAGCTGAATCCTGTAAAGGAATTTTGAAATTTTAAAGGAAAAAACTGTTATGCAATGATGTTAAAAACAGATGTGTTACAAACACCTGAGAATACTCCATACAGAAAAACAAAAGAAAGAGAAGATGTCAGAAGTGTCCACAAGAATTTAAATGCTCTTGTAAGTATCAGACATATTTTTCCTTTATACATTAATAAATTGGATTATCATGATTTCCCTGCTGCATGTGCTGTAAGAGCAAGATGAATCTCATATTAGAACATATCAGTAAAACACAAAGGGACAGTCTTCTCGAACCATTTTTAAAAACTAACAGAAATGATGGCCTCTACAGTAAAAACTTTTCAAAGATATAAAGTTACTTTTACATTCACTAATAGTTTGGTGTTGACATAGATTTTTTTATTGGCTTTACTCTAAGTAGTACTTTGGGAGAGTGGGTCCTCTTACACAACCTTCCCCCAACATGGTGGTATTGGTACCACCAACCTCTGACAAGCGAGTGACCTCTGAGTAAACATGTCTTTCTTTCTGTCTCTTAGACAGGAAAAAATCTGAATTGCACAGGGTAGCTTTATACAGATGCACACTGATTGAATTAGACTGATAAAATCAAAAAGACATAACTCATGTAGAGAGGTTTCTGTGCATTGTTGTAACATGAGTTTTGCAATGAAAGGATTAACGAGAGAAATAGATACTGCCTTTTGTGTAAGAAGAAACTAAACCCTGCCTGCCTAGAGGAAGATTCCTTAACCAGTAATGCAAACCTGAATAAATTTTCCTTATTTTTAAGAACTCAGACCCTCTTCCGTATTTATTTACTTACCTATGTCTGCACAGTGTAGGCATTTAGCATAATGGCACCAATTCACTACTGAACATAGGTGCAAAAGAAGATAAAAATATTAATGCAAACCTATCTTCCCCAAGAGTCTATGTCTGTATAAGCAGGAACACCACAAAACATAGCCATTTCAGCCCCACTGGCAGCAGGGCAGCATGAATATAATGTCAATAATTTCAATACATTGAATTTCAATATGTCATATCCCACCCGCATAAACATTACATAAGATGGTATAAAACTTGATATTCTGTAAGAGTTCCTGCTGGCACTCCTCCAAAACTACAGTATCAATGCTGGATCACACTCAAAACCATAAAAATCTCTAATATGCTTCAGCACTAAGAAAAGGGGGAAAAAATCCTCAAACCCTGACAGTCAAGTACGTGTGGTGAATTTTCCCTTGAGCATATTTAAAATTTATTTTAACTTTTGACCTCTTAGTGCATGTTTCAAGAGAAAGCTCTTAGCAAAAACAGTAGCACCACTGTACTGAAACTCAAAAGCTAGAGCTCCATCCCTGTAATAGCAAAAAACCCCACGGCTATATGGTTGTATATAACATCAGAAATTACTTTTGGAGGGGAATAATGAACAGTGCCTCCATTTGAAGATATATGGAAATTAACTAGGAGGGATGGCAAAAGAGGGTCCCTATCAAGTCTTTGTTTTTATCTGTTTTGTGTATTCAGCTTGATATCCTATCCTGCCCAGCTGCCGTGAAGTCTGCAAACTCCATTTAGAGTCAAAGGAAGGCATGGCTCAAAAGAAGACTGAAGGAAAATTAAGGGGAAGGATGGGGTGATGATGAGAGACCAAAAGCGTGATTGTAGGTCTGCACATCATCTAGCAGGTTGGAAGCCTTCAGCTCTGACTGAGCTCTTTGAGGCCCTACAATAAATGCATATTCTTATGCAGGGGATTACAGGGAAATCACATGGCGATGCACAACTTAGTCCTGCAGATGGGATTCTAAGCTAACCCTGGTAGTAAAATATCTCCACACCTTGTTTGGAGGTTTGGTCTAGCATAGTTTGGCTAGCACTGCTCACTGGGATAAAATTTACAGATGTATGAAGAGCAGCATCACAATCTAAATAGAAGATCCACAGCTGTATGTCCAGAAAAAAAGCCAGTGTTTAAAGAACTGAAAATGTTAGCTGGCCATCTCTTCAAAACTAATCAAATCAACAATTTGTCAAAACTTGGAATTCCCGTATTTCTCACTGGTTATGAATGTGCACTTCAGCTGAATTACAAGCTGTGAACACACATACAATTCCTTTGTCCCAAACACAGCCCTGTCGTGTACAACACAGTTTGTTGCATGAAATGGTCACATCTAACAGTCCAAGCTGCCAGAAGCTTCTGTACATAGAGGCCATAATTAAACAGACAGGAACATGGTCAGCTGACCCCCTGTGTGACACTGACTTCTTGAAGCACAAATAGTCAAGGTTTTGGGTCTTCAGTCACATTTAGAAAAGGGCTGGCAAAGAAACAGCACTGCCATAGCTGAGTTAGTGCTCTCTTAGTGGTTACACCCACTCAACCACACACATCTGCCCTCGGTGGGGACCACACCTCATACCAAATGCTGAGACCAGCTGCCTTATGAAGCCTGATGAACTCACAGCCTCACTGCAGATATCAAGCACTGTGCCTCAACTGGTGTTTGGGTGCACCAATACTCTTTTTAATGTGAAGTGCAACTGTAAATGCACAGTTTTACTATTTAGTAAACTCTATCGGTAATTTTCTACATGTGCATAAACTAAACCTGGAGTAAGCAGGTTACTTTCAGTGTGTACAAACCTGTAAAGCCAGAGGAAAAACAAACATTACGGGGTATTCCTCTCACATTCTAAACAATTTAAAAAGGGATTTGTCTATGTACAGTTTGTTGACAAAATCTGATTTTTATTTCTGTATTTCCCTGGCAATAACGCTTAAAGTAAATGTTCCCTTTCAGTGAGAACATACTTGAATTGCAAATGGCAGCATAAGTGGCCAAACCAGTTGGTGGGAAGGCTTGGGCTTAGCCATTGGGTAATTTTGTTGCTTTGATGGTATTTGAAGAGTGAAAGTGCCTTCAGGCCTCATGAATTTTTAGGTCTTATTGCTGCAGGATGCATTTTAAAAATGGATAAGCAAGAAAAAGGCTAAAAAAACTTCTGGCATTGAATCAAAGGTGATAAGAGATTTTAACAGTAAAGAGAAATGTGAATGCTCAATGAAAGCATAATAGAGCGAACACTCACAAAATGGGGTTACAGCTAATATATGCCAGCATTTTAGTGCTGGTGTCATATGTTACCAGCTGGTAATATCAACCATTTGTTCAGCTCCACAAATACAATCCAGAAGGATGCTTACTCTGACTACTATTTTTAGTTTTGTAGAGAATGCAAGGCTATTAAGAATGGACTGTTAATATAAAAAATGTTAAGAAAAGCTTTCTTATGCCTGCTGTTAAAACCAGTAAAAGCTAAACAAGCTATGTTATTACTTTCTCATTCCAGAAAGAAAATACACAACCAGAAAGCATCTAGGTCTGTGGATTTGTGAATAGAGCTCCTCACCACAGAATCAGGACACAGGGCCAAAGAGGTCATTAGTAACTTATCTTACTGGAAGAAGAGATAGGAAAAGGAAAGAATGGGGGGGAAAAAAAGAAAAGACAGCAAAACATACACAGAGCATCGGATACAAAGCCAAAAGTTTGACTGTAGACCAAAGCTCTTCTGAATAAAAATTCAGCTAGCCTGACCTACAGCATTTAACACAGCAGTGAATTAGTAATCGTTATTATAAACGCTAATTCAAGCAGACACAAGATCTCTCACACTTTTTTGCAAGCTCTTGCAGTTTTCTGAAAATACTCCATCATGGACTATACCTTGTGAAGGGGATTATGTGCCCTGAATTACTCTAATCTTGTTGCAAACTGAAGAAAATATTTCTGTCTTACTGAAAGCAAAACTGAAATTCTGAACTTCAAATGTTCTTCATTCATGTAAGCTCCGAGATACTATTTTGTAGTATCTTTTGGCTGCCTTTCCCTCTGTTTAGTTGAATTTTTAAAATTTGCTAAATAGAAATGGTTATAGAATAACCATATAATAATAGAATGGTTAAAAAAATTAACAGATGACTTACGAGAGGAAATCCCTTTAGGTCATAAGGTTAATATTCAGGATTGTTTTTAATACAACATGGGGCAGAGTCATTAGTAACTTTAATAAGGAAGCACTCATTACCTAATTTTGCAAAGTGCTCCTGTTCCAGCAGCCATGGGAATGCTACAGTTTCTGTAGTTGGCTCCTACTTGGCCTTAAGTAACTCTAAATGTCTCTTGGCTTTAACAAAATAAATCCATTTTCCAGCTTAGGAAGCGACAAAAGGGAAGGCAAAGCTGCCAAGAGCCATATTGCTTTTCACAGTTAAAGAAACTCCCCATGTGTTATGTCTCCCTACATGACATGGCAAATTCAAAAGCATGTTGATATAAGACTTTGCAAACAGACTAAACATTACTTAAGGAATCTTTATAAAACTTCTCTCAAAAATAAACATAAAATTGAGAGCTAAAACTACTAATGCTTCCCTTAAGAAAGACATTTTAGAATGACCAAGAGAAGAACTGATTAATGTTAGACTTTTAAGTGGTACAGGGGACTACCCAAATTAGGGGTAGAGCAGGACAGAGCAGCACACAAAGCCTGGGCAAGGCACAAAGACTTTCTACATACACTCTCCTCTTCCAGCTGACCTCCGCAGCTTTTACACTGTGCTTCTGTCTTTCTCCAACCTGAAGCTTCTCATCCTCCTGTGAGTTACACCTTGCCTGGATGTGACTTAACAGAGCCCAGGTGTAGATCGAGGCCAAGGTGGGTGAGCCCTGAGCACCAGCACTGCACATGGCATGTTCAGCCAGCAACACTCTGCAGTCTGAAACCATAACCAGTTCATGCTTCTGTTTAAACATATGCCCTGTGATGAAGTCCACAAAGCTGCAATCAAGAATATTGCTTACACAGTAGTTCAACAAGCAGCTAAGCCAGTGCAAGCCACCACTGCTTCCCAAACTGTAAATCATCAAGTAATTCCTAAGGTCATTTTTCCTCTTAAAATCTCTGCAATAAAGCTGAGGCTTTTGCCCTGGGCCACTATTATCAGCTACCAAGCTATCTGTCCCTCATTATGTTACTCAGAGTGAGATGTGCTTGGCAGTTACCACAAGGAAAAATCTCTGGTCTGAGCGCCCAGAAGTACGCACAGAAAGAACAGAAAGCCAAGCAAAGAGGAGCAGTTCTTGGGAGAGCAGCAGCTTTGCAGGCTGTATAGCAGGTTGTGTTCCATAGGCTTTTGTTTTACCTTCGTGCTTAACAGCTGGAGTAAGGGAACTGCAGAGCACAAATCAGTGATAAATGGCTAACAGAAAAAAAAAAAAAGGAACCTGCCAAGAAGCTTCATCCAGCAGCATCTCCCTGGTGTTATCCATTACTGAAACCTTTAATTTTAATAGAAAATCTAACTGAAAAGCTGTTTGACATTATCAAGGGGGGTTTTTTTTGGGTTGTTTTGATTTGCTTTAAAGAGAGAAATTTGAAAGAAAGCATCAGATTTCCAGCAAATCACTATTTCAGGCACCTGGAAAGGGAATAAAACTCAAAAGAAGAGTATCTGCAGACTTTTGCTGCACTTTAAGCTTATGCTTCAGGTATGGTGTTTAAGTGTCAGAGGAGAAAAAAACCACCTATAATCTAGGCATGCTAATCTCTCTGTCTGTGACCTGTTTTAGAAATAAATGTTTGAAGGTACATTTCCTTTAAATCATATAGAAGAACATGGAAATGAACACTCAATATTCAAGGCCCCGCATCATGGGAGCCCAAGGTAATGTACTGCTGTAGATCACAAAGCAAGTGAAATGGAAAACATATTAAAGAATGTGAAATATATTTAATATTTCTTAAGCCTATTTTCTAACGCTCTGGAAAAGCTGGAGATGCTTCAAACAGGAATAATCTGCAAACAGCACAGCAGGCCTTTACAAGGCTTGGAGATTTGGAAGAAGTTCTGAGGGACCAGCTAGAGGTGGAGACTAAGTTCACAGTGACTGGCCAAGAGACTCAAGAAGTGGAAGCTTGCGAGCTGAACTTTCTGGCATTTGATTTAACAGATAGAGGTGAGACTATGAACTCCTGCTCCTTTGGCAGGAGTGCCCTGAGAAGGCTTTCTGAGCTAGGCTGACTGTACTACTGTTTGACTGTCAAGCCCAGGGGGAGCCACCTCCTGGCAAATGCATCAGAAGAAACTCACCCTGCAAAACACACCAGCAGGATATTTTTCTGGTGGTGGAATGAATTAAAGCTAGTGCTGAATTTAGAAGCTCTTGCCTTAGAAGTTACACTCCTTCATGATCTCGTCTAAGGATAGCCATGATCAACAGTGCAAACACTTCACCCCCAAAAGGACACTATGAGGGGGTGTGAAGCTTTGCAAGTAACAAGTTTGATGTCCTGGCAGACTCCAGGCTGCAGTTTCAACGGGAGTGACTGTCTTAGATTCTGAGTCTGACAAAGCAGTCTGGCTAGACAGAAATATCCTAGGTGTGAGCATAAGACAGGGAAATGCAGACTAGTCCTACAACACCTTGTGCCCTCAGGCACGGGGCCAATTTGGAGGGACAGAAAAATGCTATTCCCCCGATGTGCCTCAGTCATGCATTGCTCTTCCCCTTTGTTATGAAAATTTATGAGGTTTTGAGAGTGATTTTTAAATTTTTTTTATTAACTGGGGAAGAAGAGTTAATTGGTGATTTAAGTTGTGAAGAGTGGGAGCAGAGTATTTATGGAGCAAAGCACTCTTTGGCATTAGAAAACAGGCAGACTGGGTTATACTTCTTATGCATTAGGAGTGACTTTCCCAAACAGAGAGATACAAGAGAACTGAGACACCTTCTTCTCTCCCAGTGAAGGCCTGAACAGAAAGTGCCCTGCAATTTGCCCTCCTTCAGCAGAATTCCCATGGCTGCAATATGTACTTCACAAACACGGGTCTCCACAGGGAACCCAGGGAAATGAGAGAGAACAACAGCATTGCAAGAAGTTGCCAAAAGGCTGCAGATGCATTTAGAAACAGTAAAGTAAGCCTTTTCTTCTGCTTTGCAATCAGCAATATATAGATGATGCGGACTTCAAAGAACAAAATCCAGCTACTTTTGCACTGACTTATACTGCTCTTATGATTCCCTACTGATCTCAACAAAAGAGGGTTTTAAAAGTATGAATGTCAAAATGTCAACCACACTGCTTCTTTCCACCTAAGTTGTAGCTCTTGTTTACATAAGCAATATGCAGCCAAGGGTTTGAAAGGCCCGTCAGGGCAACTGAATGGAGCATGAATCACTGTGCTGGGCACTGCTCTAAATGCTGCTTCTTCCTTCCTCCTCATTCTCGAAGGTCAGATAAACAGTACCAGGGCCTGCATCTGAAGCTCTTCCCGGCATGATAAAAGACAGGAATCTTTCTGTGAAGGCTTTGCATAACTGAAGCATAAGCTGAAACCAGAAAACACACCTTACAGCCAACCATAGATATGCATCTGCTTCTTATCAAATGTCTTCCTCTCCCCCCTACTCACATCTTTTAACTTTTTTTGGGTGTTTGAATCCATGTAAATTTTTAACCATCAGGAGGTAGGAAATAGTGTTTACATAATCTGAGGCAAACACCATTCATAGAAAACTGTGAAAACCTCCACAATATTTTCCATTTACTAATTAGTGCCAAGCATTGCGTCATGCAGTACATGGCTTACTCTCCAATAAGCAAATTCCATCTGTCAGTCTCTACATGGGCATTTCTTCACTGCATATCTTTCAGGACAATGAAATTAAGGAAGGCTTCTGCCCTTCTTCAAAGTAGTCAGTACTTTAGAGCTTGCAGAAGTATACAGCTGCAGTGGCAGCACTCTCAAAAAGAACAAGAGAATGCAAAATGGCATCTGAAACTGTAAACCTAATTGTCTTTAAAGAAATAACTGCATCTATTCTGCAGACAACATGCAGCCATGGTGTACACACAATTTTCACGCTTCTCAGATACTCATATGCAGGAAGCATCAGGCTGTAACATCACTCAAATATAAGAATGCAGTAACCCTAGTGAGTTCATGAACTACCATGAACAGCAAGCTACAAATTTAAACAGGAATACAGAGATTTTTATCATGTGAGGTGGAAAGCAGCAAACATAACCTGAAGGAAAGACAGAGATGAGATGCTGAGCACTGTGTTCAGTCACAACATGTAAGAGACAGCTGGTGGTTGAAGGTAGAGTACTTTACAGTTTCACAGAAAAAAGAAAGATGAGGTGCGCTGGCTGGAAGATGCTGCTAGAAAAACTGGCTTCAAAATATAAAATATTTTCCGAGCAGTGATAAGAAATATTGGAATATTTTCAGGAGAAATCATGTGCTGCCACTTGAAAACGTGAGGGTACAGGAGTCTTTCATTTAGCTTCTGTGAGACCCATTATAGGTCACAAGAGATGATTGCAGAGCTCCCCTCTGGCCTGACTCTCCATGAATCTGCAAATTTTACAGCTTCATCCTGTGGGGCCAAGGCATTTTGGCTCCAAACCAGCAAGGCACTTACGCAGATGCCGAAATGAAAGCTGGCTTTCCTCACTGGAGCAGGGCCAGCACCATCAGCCTCTTGCAGGACAAGCCCAACCATCTTTAGCCATCTCAGCGTTTGACCACTTTGGGGTTTCTTTGCCACAGTAGCAATCAGAAGCTTACAAGAGCAGGAGCTTGAAAATCCTAAACTTCTAGAACAGCAGGATACTTTTAACTCTTGCTTATCTTGCATCAATTTTGCTGAGGTCAACAGGGGTGAATATGCTGCTGTAGAGTTTTTTATTGTGGTTGCACTCGGCAATAATTTAATTGAGATCAGGAAAGGCAAATCAAGGCAAGGTACTCCAGGAAGATGAGCAAATGAAAAACAATGCCTTTCTCCAAAGAGAAACTTAATCTAATTATTCACTTGAAAAAAAGGATTAAATCAATACCTCATGGCTACAAATACATGTATGCTGGAAGAACCTAACTTGAACCATTCTGAGTAGCAGTCTGGAAAGGATGTGAGGTATTAGGAAGGCTCAAACATATATACATACACACACAAACAACATACATATACATAAATATGCCAAAGAGTAATTAACAAAAATTAGCTGGAATACAGAAAAAGAGTCCTGTAAAAAACCTTAAGTTCAGAAAACAGGATGCAAGATGCAGTTTTTAGGCCAATTTGAAAACAAACAATCCAAATCCCATCTGGCCTAATTGGATGTTATTTACATTATTGTATCATACTATTGAATTAAATTAATTGAAAACTTTTACCTTTCCTTCTTAAAATCAGCATGATGTCCTTTGAAGCTGTCATTTATTCTCAGGTTGTAACAGATAGTTATTTTGTGGTGGTCCAAGAATTTGGACCTCTTGCCAAGAATTTCTTTCAAGTATCCCTAACATTTTCCTATCTGTTTTCTTCCTCTAGTACCTTATATAATTCAAAAGAGTTTTTTCATTGTTCAATTTTTCTTTTTTTTTGCTGGTTTGGGTTTTTTGTCCTTTAATTTTTTTTCTTAAAGCAAGCTGATAACTGGTTGCTTATTAGGAGTTTGCTTTAGCTACAGCAATAAATGTTTTGCTTTTGGTGAAATACAATGAGATATATCACATATTTTCAAGAAAGGACAAAATTATGGCCTTGGAAATTCTGAGCTAAGCACATTTCCAAGATTTTGCAGTTGATTTAAGAGGATAGAAGTGAAAATAGATCTATCTGAATTTAATATTAAAAATGGAAAGAAAGAAAATTTTAATTCACCTTTTAATACTTAGAACAGCATATGGGTGAAGCAACTCTGCTTTATCCATTTAAGTGGAAAAAACAGAAGAGGGATAGAAATACACCCAACCTTTAACACCAAGTCAGACAGAAAGGCTTGAGAATGAGTGGGAAATGAACACATTTAGATTTTTTCCATTTTTTCCCCAATGTCAGAAAAAATCTGGCTAGAATCTATTTCCAGTACTCATTCAGAACAGCTTACATTTGCCTTCTTCATTCTGTCTGCAAATGAACGGTTGTCAAAACACTGATTAATTTACAAACCTGTCAGATTTGGTCTCCTGAGGTGGTGACAGAGTTGTCCCATAACGAGTAGTTGGTGTTGTAGGGGCACTCACACCAGCGTAAGGTCGTGGAGAAGAGTAAGAGCTGCTGCCATAGCTATTGTATCTGAAGAAATGGGAAGAAAAGGAGAAAGGGAGAGACAGAAAAAATCCATCAGCAAAAAGTCATGCAACAATAAACCCTCTTGTTTACAGGGTGGTAATGACTCTATACCCCAGAATTTTTGAAACAGTCACCTTCTGAAAATGTTGCTCTATTTCCAAATATGCAACCAATCATGTACTCTTAATATCAACCATGGCATGAACATACATGATGAATCAGTGAGCTATTGGCAAGGAAAATAATGAGAGATTTGAATAGTTCTCCCAAGTGACAACTCAGAACAGGAATACTTGAATACTGCTCAGTTACTCAGAATTATTAGCTGTTTTGTGAGTGATATCCAGCCTTTAGAAAACGGATCAAACCAGCCCAAGACAGCAGTATCCATATCTGCTAAAATTAAGGAAAATGGCAGCACTCCTGAGACATGATCTGAACATGGGCATCCATGACTTGGAAATGCTGCAATTTAAATGGAAAAGCAACCACATTCTTTTCAATTAAAGCCAGCAGTATTTTCTTTCCCCTCCCCCCAACATAAGTAATAGCTTATGTGCCATTTCTTACAGTGCCTGTAAAAAATCATCACCGTGGTTAAAAAGACATGTCTCCGGAAGCACGGCTTTAGAAATTTCTATCAGCCCTTCTCTCCATTAAAAATCCCCATAAACTCGCTTCACTTCAACGTGAGCTTACTGATCAAAGAGAAATTGTTTCCAGGACTCCTGGAATGGCCACCTCCCCAGAGTCCTTTCTATCAATGTTTTCATCCTGGCTCCTGTATTGAATAGAAAAGTAGTTGTATTGCTTTGCTGTGCCTTTTAACCATTGTACTTAAACAGCATGTCAAGAAAAGATTCTTGATTTGGGAAAATGTTAATATTTCTCTCTTTAATACTGTTCACAGACAATGCCATTTTCCCACATGGAAAGCATATGGTGCTCTGAACATCAGTACTCAGCAAGGTCAACTCATCCAAACTGCAAAATTCATTTCAGGAAATAGAGCAACATAATTTTCCTTATTATACTTCACAAGATACAATATATCCTCCTTCACCATATCTTTTCTCTGCTGCTTCTTCCCTCGCACACATCAGCACTCAGTAATTTCACTCAGCAATTTTATTTGAAAAGCATTGTTGGCTTCCTTGAGCTCCATTTAGCACACTCATCTAGCCATGCAAAATTTCATTCAAAGTTTCAAGTTTTTCCTTAGGGTTCAACAGCATTGCTGCCTGCCAAGGCCCCCATTAAAATCAGAGTAGATTTCATCTTGGTGCTTTTACAATGGAAGGGATCATGCTTTAGAGAACATGTTCTCTGGAACAGCATTTTCAGGTTAATGCTCTAGAAAACACCCCCCATACCTCATCTGTTTTTCAGACACTATACTGACAAGCAACAGGGAAATAATTTTGGAAAAAAAACTCTAACAAGCTTGTTTCTGAGCCACAAAAGGAATCTTGCAGGAAATAATCTTGCAAAAGGAATCTTGCAGGCCTGCTGTCCAGGCCTTCTTGTCCTAGAAGAAAGCTAACTAGGAACTGGAGACAGTGGTCCACTGGAGACTGTGTAACTGGACAGTGTGGAGCTTCCCTGGTAGCACAGACCTATCTTGGGTCTTCTCTCTGACAGGCTTAGCCCAGGAAATGTTCTGACTGTGCCAGTACTGAGTTACAGATGAGTAAACTCCACTGTCCTGATAAGAATTCAGAGCTGATTTGGTTCCTGACAGAAACCTCCATTTCCATTTCGATCAACTGCAAGGAGACCTTCTTATCAACCATTACATGCGCTTTTCTTCTCCTCTGCCCCATGAAAAAGCTGACATAGAGCAGAACCCTTTTTCAGACCAAAGGTTTTCAATTAGTCCAAAGATAACTCTCATGAAAATGGAGGGAATGCATCTCCTATGGAGTCAGACCGACAACAATTAAAAAAATCAAATTCAGGGGGACTGGTCCGGACACAACATTCTACCAAATTTAGAGGAACACTGAGTTGCTGTGATAGGAGCAAGGCAAGACCAGAATACCAGGGTAAGTCTGTATGCTGTACACAAATGTATCTTTCTAACCTTCCTCTGGTTCTGGCTATTGCTTCCACTTTCCCTTCTTGTCTCATGTACCAGTGTGGATGCAACAGTCTTATCCAGCAGCATTCAACCTCAAGACATTTTCCTCTTTTATGGGCATACTATTGAATAAATTGTGCAGGCTTTGCCCTCCTTTTCCTCCAGATAAACCTGCATGAATCTCCATCCCCACCCCTGAACCTCTGTACTAAATGGAAGCAGAAAAGATGGTCAGAGGAAAAAAAAAACACTGCAGAAATACTAAATATTTCAGCAACAGAAGGTATTTAGGAATCTACTCTCTAAAGTATAACAGCAGCAGCAATGGGAGATGAATAAACGAGTGTGAGACGTCTAAGGGAAAAATGCACCTATGAAGGAAAATGTAAATTTAGAGGAATTCCAGTGTTGAAGTTGCAGGTAAAGGAAAAATATGCGAACTAAGTCACTTGTCAACAACTACTTAGATTTACAGACTTTTCAGAAAAATGAAAAAGGGACAAAACACACCCACCTATTAGGAGAGAAAGATCAAAAATTAAAAGGATCAAAAGAATCAAAACATTTGTTCACATGCAGAAACTCAGAAGGACTGCTGGAGAGAGGAAGAAATAAATATGCATGCAATATAAATGTACATTTTCAGCACCTAATTCAAACACGGACAACTGTAAGAGACAGCAAAAAATCATCAACCTCTTCAAGGTGATTCTTGGTCATTGTTTTTAGTGCTACTTACTGTCAACTTCTTTTACTTGAAAACAGATGAGACAAAACAATATTTTTCTTTTTCATTTTAGAGGGGTGGGATGGGGAAATTAACGTTAAAAACTAAGATAAATGCATGAGGAACAAGTAAATTCAACAGATGTTGTGGAGATAAAACTGTCTATTCTGAGTGCTACGTTATCTTTATAGATCTCTTATTACAAGCATGAGCTGAAATTGCACATGAGATGGACATGCAGTGTAACCAGACAACAAATTTAGGATTTGGCAGTTCAGCCTTTGAAGCTAGGACTTCACCCCTGAATTTCAAGTGCTGATCTGACCTCTCTTGATTTTATATCAGAAGAGCCCCATTAATTTTCATGAAAACATGTCTCCAAATCACATTGTTGTAAATGAGAGCAAAATGGTGCTCCTTTCTTGGAAACCATGGGTTATTTACCCACTGCTTTATGGAGGAGGCCAGGATATTTATCAACTACAGGCCTGGAAGAAGAGTAATGATGTCAGCAAAGGCAAGGGGAAAATATAAAATCAAAATACAGGCTTACAGGGCTAAAATTAGTACAGTATGTTCTGGAAATAATACAACACATAGAGTAGCATTATTAGCACTGTAAAATTATTGAAAGGTTTTATTCATTTATCTAAAAATTATTGTTAGCTATATAAAATCTACCTGTTTTCCCTCATCATTTCTGCTTCCTTCTCTTTCGCAGATGCTGGAGAGTCTTCAAAGTCATACGAGAAGAGGTGAAAAGGAGTGTGTGGTACATAAGGCAATTTCTCCACTGTTGGAGATGCCTTTGGAGTAATGGACGCTGAGGAATTTTGGGGAGAGTTCAGCAATGCTGTTGCTGGTGAAGATGGTGATGAAAGGACAGAATTATGATGAAAGACAGATGAATCAGGCACAGAAGAGGAGTTGCTAGAAAAGCTCTTTGCTCTAGAGCAGGTGAGAGGCCTCTCAGCTGGAGAAATGGCACTGGAGACAGCTGAAGAGTCAGAACACTGTGAAAAGCTTTCCTTCACAGCCTCATGCACATCTGGAACCTCACTGCAGGAGGAAAAAATCATTAGAAAGAGAAGCGGAGAGAAAAATGGGGTGAGGGGAGATCACAGATAGTATCACTTGCAGGGAAAAAAATGAAGAAGAGTCAGACAAACAAAAACTTCCAAAATTTAGACAAACATCACATCTTTTTAAATAAAGAGAACTCACATCTTTGTATCCCAGTGGGATCCTTCTTGCAGTTGGAAATACTGGGGAAAAGAAGCAACTCATTCTAAAGGAAAAGAAGTGATTTAACCTATAGGCTTCAGAACTAATTTTCATGAGCCTTTTCACACCTATTTTTGGAACATTATTCATATATTTCAAGTGAGGTTGTAAACATTGTCAGAGCAGTACAAACTGAGCACACTGGAAAATACTGCATGGAGTACAGATGGTTCAAGATACAGTCTGCAGGACTTCTTCTCCAAGTCCAGATATCTTATATAGATATCTGGACTATCTGATATCTGGCTATCATCCTCCCTGGGAATCTTGATCTTTTTACTAAAAATGTTCATCCAACAAAGATGAAAAAAAAAAAGGTACTCAATTACTAGCACTGTTCTGTAAATATTCAAGTTTAGAATGATCTCAAAAGCAACACCTTAACAAATATTTTTCTAGTTATGAAAGCACTAATTTCTGGTTTCTCTGAGTGTCAGCATTCCACGCTGGTCTTTCATAGAGACTTGCAGAGTTTGCATCAAAGAAAACAGAAAACACATCTGCTTTGCTCTACTGAAGGCAGATGTTGGTGAGTGACAAAAGGCACAAAGCAGGTGAGAAGCCATGGGATCTGCACTCCAGGGTGTCTGTTTCCACTAGTAACTCCAGCACAAACACTGTGCACAGGCTTTGGGCTGGATCATTGATGTGGCTGATTTCATTCTCCCAAGAGCACTTCTGCAGTCCCCCAGCCGGTATGGAAGGCACAAGTCCTTATTTGAGGACTGTGGGCTTGGCACAGCATAAGCAACAAAACCAAAATTTATGTTAGATATGTTGGGATGTTATGCACTTAAATCATCAGGTGTATACCAGGTAATTGTTCTCTCAATGGAAAATCTGGAAACCTTCATCTATTGCACCTGCTGTGCTTGACAGGAGACAAGGCCAGTCCAGGCCTACCTGTCAGCATCCAACACAAATAACCACGTTACAGATAATTTTTTTTTATGCTACAGAGACAGTGAAAGAAGGTACTTAGGAAAGTCATGGGAATATCACCCAGTAATCTTAAAGAGATAATTATCTTAAAAAGACCAATGACCTAAAAACACATTATGCTCTTCACATTTCTTAATGAGGCTCTTCCTCACTTTTTAAAGCAGTATTTTAGTATACTCATGAGATTTACCAGTAACCTGTGTCTTAAATTTGACTTTTAAGAATCAGATTCGAGGAAATTGTCACTTAATTTTGAAATTTCAGGCAGCCATTGCCAAGATTTGCAGACTGGAAGATAATAATAACAAAAGTACAGTATTTTCTTTGGAATTCACACATTAAACAGTTTCCTTTCTTCCTTCTGTGCTGTACAGTGTCTGCATGAATGTGGTTTATGTAAAAAAAAATAAAATTCCAATCTCATTTTCTGAGTTGCAAAGCCAAACAATTTAACCTAAATCAAATGGCTGTCCGGAACAAAGAATATATTTTCTTGCTTTCAGTTTATTAGGATCAAGTTGCCAAATGCCAAATACATATATATATCTCAGAAATAAGTGGAAAATTTTTACACAAGAGTATTGATATGTGATGAAGCATACTGATTGGTGATTTTCTTATATCTGTATATACACAGATGGGCAGGCATTTATAAAATTTTATATATACATATGTATGTTTATATAGATATATGTATTATATACACATGTATATCAGTTTTGCCTCAAAGTAGTTATTTGCTATTAAAACATGAACAAAACTTTTATGGAATCTAAGGCAGCATTCAAAAAATGTCAATTTACTGCATAACAACAGATATTCCTAATAAGGTAGTATTATGAAGATGGGGTGAAAACCTAAGAAACTAAGCAACATCCTCAGCTAAGCATTGTAGTGTTTCATCGTTGCCTTAACTAAGACATTAAACCAAACCATGCTTTAAGTTACGCTTTTACTAAAGCTTTTAGGATTTGTGAGCATTACCTAAAGGGAGTGAGTGCAGACAATTCATAGTGCACTGAACCTACATAATTGAGTGCTTCCATTAGCACTGCCACCCCCCAGCACCTTCCCCAAAGCTTTTAAATGCAAAAATATTTCTGTGGGGGGTGGCTTTAACAGGTGGTCAAGGAATGTGAGTGAAAAGGTGGATGCTGCTGCACACTGTGCTGGTGAGTTCACGCCAGAGCCTGAAGAAAAGGTGGAGGGACAATGCTGAATCCTGGTACCTGGCTTTGACCTGCCTATTGGCCTCTTCCTCCCCCTCATCCTCAGTATTGGGTTCTGTGACTGGCTGCTCTTCTTCCTCCTCTTCATACTCGTCCTCTCTGAGGTCAGACCAAGGAAAGAGGCATGCAGTGGGATGGAAAGAAAGAAGGTGGAAGAGAAAACAACATGAATCCACAGGAAAGGAAATGCAATGAAGTTAGAAATGGAAGGAAGAACCTGATGAAGTTACGGGCCTCTTATGTTAGTCACCTAAAGCTTCCTGCTAAGTATGTGTTTGCACAAGGGTAGCTACTGATATAAAACTGTTATCCTCTCCCCTATTTACATTTTTTACTATTATTTTAAGATTCAAAGCTACCATTGATTTTTCTTGAGCTTTACTTTCCATTTGCAGCTGCCCTACCTGCAGAGGCATTAATGGAAAGCATTCATGACAATAGCAATGTTCAACTCATTAGTCATTAAGTTGTGTCTTTTTGGCCTAAAGGACAGTACACACTGTGCTGGCATGGGACAGCTGGCACTGGACATCACACTTCCTAAATTAAACC
>NW_005054311.1:1522116-1560461 GCF_000277835.1 Geospiza fortis | reverse complement strand
AAGTAAAACATTCCTGCTAAGTAACCAATAGCTCAACTGGAAAAGAGAACAGGGTGAACCACTGAGTTAGAAATAACAGAAACCAAATCAGTTCAGGACTATTAGCAAATAGCAATATTTAAGTTATCAGATGGCAGTACATTAATTATTTCAGTAGAGTCATTACTATGGTCAAAGCAGGCTTCAGCTCAGCAGTAATTCTGGCAGGAGTGTAAGTCATGCATAAAGCCTCCACAACCTACAAACCACATAAGTAAAATAGAAACCTATATTAAACATAATGGAAAAGCTACACTGTCTGCCTCCCATCCCTTGTAACCATGCTTTTCACCTTCCCAAACCAACAGACTCACAGAAGATATATTTGCAGTTGATACAGTTCTCCACTTGATTTAATGATGTATACACCATTGTGTTATGCTCCATGCAAAAAGAAAAACATACAATCAGTAATGAAGTTTGTAAGACACTTATATTCCTTGCAATTTCCTGAAAGCTCGTTTTCTTTCCTCTGATTCTGAAGGGATGCTCTATGGCTTTTTCCATTTAGAATTAGTTTCCATGCTATAAGAATAATGAAAATTTACAGTGTGAGATCACGAACTCATTGAGTGCAAGGCAAAGTGTCAATCTAAAATTTGTTGCATTTATATGGAGTTACAGAATAACAAGGCAAATGGCAGTGCCTGGAACTTTTCCAGTACTCTGGCAAACATTTACAGAGTGAACACTTTCAACCATTCCTAAAGTGGCTTAGTGACATAACCATCTCAGTTGTCATCTCATCATCTCCCTGTCCTGCCCACAAATATATACTTCCCTTACACAGACACCTCTCAACTTTCACACATTTACTCATTTACTGGAGAAAAGAAAAGAAAAGAAAAGAAAAGAGAGAGTTGAACCAGGGACCATTCATATAATCCCTTCTTACTAGCTCAAGCTCTGCTATTTCTGGTGAAGGGAAACTTCTGTATCTGCTTGTCCTACAGCACTCAGATTTAAGAAATAACTCATGAATCTCTGTAGGATCATGGTTGTCTGTTTAGAGTACAATGCATCCTATAATGCTGGCAGCACAGCTGCTGCTCATATGAACAAAAAGTGTTCCCATTATTGCTGTGTTTAAAGCTCCGACCAGGATTCCACATGAATGATGTCAAAATTTCCCCTCTCCTCAGCTGTCTCAAAATTCCAAAAATCATTTGTGAAATACTCATTTGATATGGTCAATCTCATAAATTTGAAAGCGTTCTTTGAGAATTTATTCCACCTTTTGAGGGCATGGCTAAAACAACAGGAGTTTATATGGCACGGATAAAGGAGCTGAAAAAAATTTTAGAGATTCCAGAGTGATAATTCTTCTGTCATGCCAATGACTCCTTCCTCAAAGAGTCCTTGAGTACTAGGTCAAAATCTCAGAAGAAGCTTTGATTGGAAAGCTCTTTTCCTTTGCTAATATTAAGTGCACGAGTGCAGCAACTACATGGCATGTGGTTGGAAAATCCAGAGGAAGGATCTGGCTCTGTGTGACTTGGTAGCAGAGATGATCAGTGTGCACAGAGGCAGGCACACTCTCCAGTCTGGGGAGCCAATGTGGTCAAGGGAAACTTGCACAAAGGAAATAAGTGATTGCATAGGGGAGATGCTCAAAACTCTTTTAGCAACAAAACTCAGTTTCAGAGTCCTTGAGTATCCCCAGAAAGGGGCTCAGATACAGATCAGAGAACAGGGGTAAGCTCACAGGCAGGAATGATGTGTGTTCTTCTGTTAAACAAAGCAACAGTGGCAGTCATTGCAGTCTTGTCAGAGGACAGATATTCTGTCCAACAAAACAGGTACCTGCTAACTAAATCTTTCCTAAGGGTAGAAAAGGAAAATTACCGTGTGAATATTTATTAAAATTGGAAATCACTAACTGGATTCAGACGCTCAAACACAACAGCAGACAGGTTTGTGAACTCATCTGAACTATTCAGAGTTATGTGTTCATTTTTGTATGCAGTGGAGAAGGGATGGTATGGAAAAGCTCATTGTCCCTCTCACATACAGATGCAAATCTGGAGTCAATGCAATAGTGGAATTAAATTAAGAGAAAAGGACTTATAGGGAGGTTTCCAGTTAAATAAGATTCAGAAGCCAGCATGGTTTTTAGTAGTGCAGAGGAATCTATCCAGTTTACAAAAGGCAAATATTTATCCAGGGGCAGGGAGGAAGGTCTTCAGCTAATGCAGAGGGATCAAATATATTCAGTTAACCTTAAGACTGTTCCTGGGTTACTTCAGTTCCATGATGAAAGCATCAGGTTAGAAATATTTTAAAAGAAGCTTTATAGCACTGAAAACAAATTTCAAAACTATCACTCTTTTTAAAATGCAATCTTTAAAATCCATTACTGCTACAGGCTAAAAAACCTAAACAAATAAACAAAACCCCACCTCCCCGCTAATCTTTAGAAAGTATATCATTGGTCATGGCAACTAACAAACATCTTCTAGAGCACAGGTTTTGCTTAGTTGTTTCAACTAAAATTTGACATTAAAGTATTTTTAACCCCTTAAAATAATGTGCATATTAAAAAAGACTATGAAAGTGCACTTTATGGAGATAGAACCATTAGATGGCAAAACAAAATCTTGACAAAGGATTTAGAACTAAAGGATTAACTTCTCTCCTTTTTAGAATGAAAACTTGCCCAGCTGATATTAAATACCTATTCAAAGTTGCAAAGAGAAAAGCTCTAATAAATGCAGACTGATGAAAGGAAATCATAAGAAAGACTCTTCTACAAGTTTAGCTGAAGGCAGGGGCAGAGTCCTTGAGATGCCAGGCCTTGCACCTCACACCTAACCTGGCCACAGTTGGATGATTTTAAATTAAGAGCACTCTGAAGAGAACAGCTCTTAGTCCAAAAGAACTCAAAGCACCAAAACTTGTTCTCTATCCCACTGGACCCTGGAGCTGACCAATGTGTACAAGGTTTTGTGTAGCCTCTGTCTTCTCCAGGCTCTCTCCAATCTCTTTTCAGAGTTTTGATGAAGGCAGCTTGAAAGAACTTAGGATTTCTTTCTAGCTTGTAGCCCAGAAACACAAGTTCCTCACTACTCACCTCCAAAAAATCCCAAAGGAAGAGCTAAAAGAAAAATCAAAGGCTGTCCTGAAGGAACAAAAAAATGCCCCAACAAACAACAACCCCAACCAAACCAAACAAAAACCCACACCAACAAAATAAGCATGAGCACAGAAACACATTCTGCTTTGCTTGGTATCAAAGGAAATTTTGAAAAGGTAAGATACGCTTCAAATCATTTTAATTCAGGATGAATTTAACCAGTAATGAACCAGAATATAGAACAATGGAAAAAATTATCATCTTGCCACAATTAGGCTACCAAGGCTTTGGTCAACACATACAATGCACATAGAAGCTAACTCATGAGATCTAGTAGATGATCTTTAGGTCTCTTCCAACACCAATCATTCTATGATTCTGTGACCAGGACTACAAGCCACATTTACTGAAATAAGACCACCATTGCCCATTTCACAATGTTATTTTAAATTGCTTATTACAGCTGATCTCACAAATTTTCCTTTCAAGGTTGTTTTCCACCCTCTCTCCTGAAAACCTCTGACCTCTTTTACCTCGTGCACAGCTGCATCCCTGAACTCCAAGTGAACAAAGAAAAACTGAAAAATGTTCTATCAAGGAAAGATATAAGTCACAGTGGATGTAATTTTATTTTCCCTTGCCATTGCTTGCTATTTTCTTCAGTTTATGAGTTCAATTCCACTTTTATAGCTTAGACGGCACAATTCACAGCCAAATTCCTAAATCATTGTAAAATAAACAAATGCTTTGGTACACTTCTGTGGCTTCCTCCTTTCTTCTATCCTAACTGCCAAAACAGATTCAACTAGTCCTTTAGGTGAAAGCTAAAAGTGGTAATAATTCAAATTCAACATTTTTAAGTCTGTACAAAGACATGGCAATACACTTTCCTCATCCATTAAAAATAAAGCCAAAGAAACAACCAATTAACCCCACTACCTATTTCTATTCCACTGCAGTTGGTACAATTATGTGAAGAAGAAATTACATGGATAACAATGTACTTACAAAGCCTCAAAATTTGACCTTTTGCATACAGGAAGACTAAGGTGACTCATTACAAAGGTCAAAAGGAAAATGATCCTGGTATTTCTGCCCTAAATAAAACAGTTCAGAGAAAAAGGTGAGGAAATGTCAAATGCTGTGGAGTACATGCACTCACTATACCTTCCTATCTGTCTTTTATCTTTAGGTTCCTGTTACTTTTTTATCCCTAAATTATGATCAGCAGCAGCTTTTCACACCTAAATAATACCCAGGCAATGCCTCCAGACTTGTTTAACTGCTGCAGTTGGTTTATATAGGACACCTCAAAGCAGAGCAAGACAGCAGAACATTGCTTAAGATACTGGCAAGGCTTTGCAAAGACATCAAGAGTCACAACTCTCTGATTATTTAATGGCATTTCTGTTTTTACATTTCTAAGAGCAGAGAGGTAAAGAAACAGAAAAATGATGCAGATAGACTTTTGGAGCAATATATACTGAAACATATACAGAAAGAGAGAAGAAATGTTTTTTTCAGAGCTTGGAAGTGCATATTGTTTAACAGTTGAAGGCCACTGTTATTGACCCTTCAAAGGGAAATGGCATCCTACCAAGCTGCTGTCTTTTCTCTCCGCCCCCCACCATTGCATCCTATGTGTAAAAAAGCTTTCCTGTTCTCAGAGGGTCATGCTTGCAAACTCTGGGAACACACTGGAGAGGTGATCTCTCTAAAGCATGTACATTCCAGTGCATAAGACACTACCATACAGATCCAGAGAAACGCATTCACGCCCTGGTCTGGCATTGCATTTCCTCAGGTAGCTCATGAAAGCTAAACACACAGTGGAAAAAACCAGTGTAAAATAATCAGGCTAAGTCATGCTGTGATTTCATTTGCCATGCAGCTATAATCTATTTAAACTTCAGTGCTTTCTTGATTCCTCCTGAAGTTCAAATAGGAAAATCTACCATTGCCTTTACAGTAAAGTGCACTGCTGTTAACTGCACTCTGCATGTATACCAAGCATAAAACATTTCCTTTCAGCGAGATGTGCAGTCAGAAAAGAGTATCCCTACTAGAAAACCTGACACACCTACAGAGATGTTTTAATTAATATAAAAAAAGCTGGTATCAACTTGAAACAGTAATTGGACCTGGACCTGAGAAACTCATCAAGTTGTAAATTTTAAATTTTTGTGTCATTATTACTTATTGGGTCAATAGTGGGTTAATCCCTATCTATACATCAATGCAGTCCTTTTTTATGGTATGGCTTAAAAAATTATTTTTCTTAACCTATCTTGTGTATCTTCCTCTACTGCATTCCTTATGGGACCTTCCAAATATTCTAACAAAGAATAAGATTGCAAATTTCACACTTTTAGGGTTCTCCTTTAGAATCTGCTTGACTTAAAGCTTCAAATCCTACCTGCACAGGAGAAATTAACGTGTTGTCCTGCTCCAAACTTAACATAGCAGGTTAGATTTTTATATGATATTGTTGTCAAAGACTAATAAAGATCTGATGCTATGAACAGACACTACTTTGGCTACCTTACCAAGCCATTTCATTTCACAGATAAATCTTTCCAAAACCTTTTCTTTTTTATCCCATTTTCATTTTCACCCATACCAACCAAACTGTGAAAAGTTATTCTCTCCCTCATAACCGATCATATGCCATTCAATGTCAAAGCACACCCAAATGCTAGGTGGCTCAGCTCATATATGTGTGTCTCTATGTTTATGTACATGTATTAAAGAGATTCACATCCACAGATATGTGCCTGCATGTTTATCCTGGAAGATGTTTTCTTTGCCTAATTTCATGCCTCAGTTGTTTTAAATATCCAAAACTAGGAACCAGAGACAAACATCAAGGAAAAAAAATCCAATGTGTTTCTTTCTATTACAGCAATAAAAGAGAAATTAACTTCTCTCATCTGGGCCTTTAGTAATCTGTACCACAACCTGAGTCTTAGAACAAATGATGATGTTGAGTCTCCCCACTTTGCTGTTTCATACCTACAAACCACTCATCATATTTGACACAGACAGCAACTCTAAGAGATCCTAAATAAAATGAAATGAACCCCACCCACAACTGTATCTTTGATCTATACTCATTAAGTATTTATACAATCAAATCTTTTCTTATAGTGTTGTGGAAAGTCACCAGAACTTGAAACATCATGACAAAAACTAGAATTTTTCTGTAGCAAATGCTAGAGAAAAATAAAAGATTAGTTATGATTTGGGATGTCTGAAAACATGGAAAATAATGATAATAAAAAAAACAAGTCTCAGCTGTATCTTGGGCAAACCAATTCTGCAGTCCTGGCTCTACATGAAGCAATTTGAACAATCAGTTAATGAGGACTAATAAGCAAACTAAGGTCTGTGCTGTTGGTTAGAAACTCATCAGGAATCCAAAGCTGAGCTGAAAAAATGCTTAGCATCAGAAGCTCAGCTGTATTCATTGTTTTCTGGTAAAACCAAAATAGCATCACGGTCTCTGCCTGCATCTTGGCAATCCTCAAACATCAGAAATATGCATTTTCTAACAAACAGGACCTTACAACTTCTCAGCACAGCTTTCCTTTATTTAGACAACTATTTCCCTGTTTTTTTCTAGGACCATAAAGGGTGTTAAAGACCTTGAGCCCAGGGTGCACGATGCAATGGAGCTGTGTCCAGGTAGCCTAGGAATTTGTGGGAAACTTTGGAATTCCCTGTGCTACTCTTTGCTCAGAGGAAGAGTACTAACAGGCTTCCAGGCAGGACCCTGAAAAAAGCAAAGTTCATAGATACATAATTCCCTGTTTGCTTCTCTGTTGTTTTTACCTTATCAATATAGCTCTCTTGAAGGCCAGCTTTCTTCAAATTGAAAAATATGGAAGCCTCAGGTGGACCTGAACAGTTGGTCTTCCTCATATCTTTTTAGCCTCATGGTCTACTAAGAGAAAGCTTATTAAAGCCAGCTTTGGTCACTGATGCAGAATGCAGGCTCCACTCTGACAAGTTCTTAAGATGGCAGTCAGTTCTTTCATTTGTTAGGTGTCAAACACAGGAATACTGAAAAGAAAGTTCTAACCATGGCCAGGTTATCTCTAGCCAAATGTATTTAGTGTCATAAGATCAATCTTAGCAATTCTTTGGTGATTTTTGATAATATAAAACAAATAAAGGTTATGGAAATAAAAAGCAGAGTCTAGTAAAGAGAGGAAAATACCTAATCCTTGTTATTTACAACTTCATAAACCTCAGTCTTTGACCTGTAACTAATTCCATAGTGATGGAGCTGCTCACTCAAATGCTGGTAAGAGGTGTCAGTGAAAATCTCCCAGAAGCTCACTTGAACATGTTTGATAAGGTCTGGCTGACACAGCTCTGATGGGACACCCAGGGCGAGAGACGAGTATGGTCTCTGTGCAGTACTGAAGAAAGGGAAATGCACAGGAAAACGTGAAACATTAATTTAAAAAGCTGGGAGGAGCACTTTTCCTGATTTCGATGTACAGAACTCAGAGAAGCTGTGCCGTGCTCAAGACAGCACTGAGAACTTCTGACCAGGCTGCCTTTTACTCTCTGAAACCCAATCAGGACGAGACTAAAAGACAGAGAGACAGAAATTTGCCTTTTAATGCTTATTTAGCCAGAAATCACTGCATACAATAACAACATTAATCTAGTGCAAATCCCATGCCACTCCTTGCATTTTTCCCTGACTCTATCCATGGTGTGGCTGGAAAAAGCTAGCTTTACTTTAAAAACAAAACAATCAAACAAACAACACAACCCATGGAAGAATGTGTTTAAAAGTCTACTGCATAAGAAGCAGCATGCTAAACCACAGACTGAGAGCACTCAGTGTGGGCCAGGGCAGAAAGCCTTAGGAGGTACCTCCAGCACAGCATTAAAACATCATGCTAAACAGGACTGAAGTTCCCTCCAGGCTTATTGGTGCCCTATGCCATCATGGTAAGAGAAAAAAGTTTTAGCAAAGCAGACCTGCTGCTGGTCAGGACAGGCATCTTAAAGTACACTGCAGTAGGTACAGACCTTTAAATCAACCTTCAGGCTTACTTAGTAGCTGTTATCAACTTCTTTACTTACTTTAGTAACAGGCACATCAGCCTGAGCTTTGCTCTCCATGAAAACTATTTTAACACAAAACAGATTTGGGTCCTTATTTGTTTTGAACCACAGGCGAAAAAACAATACATTTAGTTTGGAAAGAGGCTGCCAAGTGGATGAAAAAGGCCTGCAAGTTTTCCTTTAGGTCGCCCTTAGCATTTACTGTCAACTTTTCCCAGCTCAAAACCCAAAGTCTGCTCTCAATTAGCCTGGCATAGATCAGACCAACTCCATTGACTTCAGACAACTTTTCTGGATATAGAGCATTGTGAGACAGAACAGAATTTGGCCAATATTGTCCTTTTTTTGTTGTTTTACCGGCACTATGAATTTCTCTCTTTTTGGAAGACTTATCGGTTGACACAAAGCAGATGACTGTGGACAACCTGTTTGATGTGGTAAACAAAAGCAAAGCCATTGCCAAAACAGCTGATGAGCTAGAAAGAAAAGAAACATGAACATTGTGGGAAGGAGAATGATGGGAAAGATCTTGAACCTTCTCCTGATTTTGGTACAGAAGTCCAAAAATAACCTAGAATATTTCCCAAAATAAAATTTAGTACAGTGTATGAGTGCGACTGTGTTCATCAGAAGCAATTCCACTGGGTCTAATCCACTGTAAAACCAGACATAAGACATCTGCAGCCACATGCAGTAAGATTATCATTAGTACTGTTATGATTCCTACTGGGAAAGAAAATGTAGTGAAGGAATAAGAACTGAAATCCATTTTGTAACTATTTTTTGGGAAATAGAGCACTGCAAAAACTTACTGCCAAATTTTATTCCTTTCTCAAGAGGAACCAGGGTTATGAATTAGAAGGTCATTAGCAGGAGACAGTTCTTTCATGGCTGAACAGAAGTCACTTTCAATTTACAGAGGTAATAAGTAATTTTATCCATTTTTATAGATTTCTCTCTACAACATTAACAATGGAAGCAACAGGGTCATAAAAAGCATTTCTTTTGACAAAATGAAGTGATGCCTGCATCATATTCTAACATAGGATTTTAAAATTTAAATACAAATTGCCACAAGATCAATCTATTCAAGTCCTTTAAACCCATAAATATCTTGCATTGAAGACCATATGCTCAAATTTGAAAATCTGATTACAGAAAACCTCTTTCCATTTAAGTCTAATTCAAATTCTATAAATGTGTAAAAACCTTAAAGGACACATTCAACTTCACTATTTTTCTGCCTAAACATTAATGAGTAGAAGCCATAAGGCTTTTAGGCTTTTCCTTTTTTCCTTCTTTTTTCCTTCTTTTTTTTTTTTTGTCTCAATTTAGCTATCAGGTGTAGAGATACTGTTGCACACATCTGGACTATTTCACTGGAAGCTGAGACTTACTGGAATAAGATAAAGCAGGAAGGCTGTTTTTCCTCTTCCTACCACAACTACAGATTTGGGCAGATAATGAATCTAAAAATGTGAAGGACAGAATCTGCTTATCTGAAAAGCTTGTTTACCAGAAACACTTTACCAGAAAAAATTAGAATTTTAGAAGATCCAACAGACGACTAACTTCTTTTATGGTAACTTAAACAATTTCACTGAGCATAGAACTTGCATCCTCAAATCCTGAACATACTTTTTAGTCTGTAATGTCCCATAGGAAAAAAATCTGATTTGCTAGCTACAAATAATTCCCTGCTTTACTTGCTAAGAGGACTGGAGAATGGGGGTGGAGGCTGAGGCAGTATTTTTTATTTTTTATTTAACTAATATGCAAAGTAAAGATCAGAATTACACACATTCATAATTGAATGCCTGTTTCCTTGCAGAGCCAGGTGAGCAAGTTGAACATTCCAAATGGAATTGAAGAGAATTTAATTATTGTCCTACAGAAGATAACTGCAACACAAAATTAAAATTCACTGCTTAGATAAATATTTCTTACGTGTATTTAAACTTAAATTATGCTTTAAAATATGACACTGTCAAAAAGTGTGTGGAGTAGAGTTGGATAATTTTTTTTCAGAAAAGTAGTATGATTATTGAAATTATGCTATGTTGGTTAAAAAATATTTCAAAGAGCTTCTGAAACTGATTTGTTGTGGTTTTATTCCCTCTATTCTATTTCACTAAAAATTAGCTCAAACACAAATTTATCAGAAGTTACTGTAGACTGCAAAATAAAGCTAGCAAGCACACACAATAATAGTGAGAAAACATGTTGGTAGAAGTTGTTGTCCTGGATGGCTTCTATTAGTTTAATTAACAGTAAGGGAATGAACAATTTCTGCAGAGTAGAAGCATCTCCCCATTTCCAATTCAAATCCATCAGCTTAACAAAAAAAAAATCATATAAATCATATAACCATAAATATCTGCTCCACATTCATGGTTACAGATTCCCAGTCATATTGTTAAGTCCTGAAGCAGGGCCCAAGGTCATGCAGAAGGCATCCCATGCTGAAGCTCCCAGCTGTACTCACTCTGAAGATACTTTAAACTCATCCTCAAATGCACTGTCATCCTTGTAATCAGCCTGTAAGAGCATGGGGCTCTTGGCTGGCAGCCCACTAAAGACCAGGCCATGGAAGGTGATGGAAAACAAGTGTTAATGTGTTGTCAAATGCCAAAAGAAAAAGGAAAGGAAAAGGAAAAGGAAAAGGAAAAGGAAAAGGAAAAGGAAAAGGAAAAGGAAAAGGAAAAGGAAAAGGAAAAGGAAAAGGAAAAGGAAAAGGAAAAGGAAAAGGAAAAGGAAAAAAAGAAAAAGAAAAGAAAAGACGGTGCTATGTATGTATGCATTCAACTACTATTTCAGTTATCTGGAGTCTTACATTTTCATATTGCCAGAACCCATTAAACTACTGTCAACCCAGGTCTCTTTGCAAGAAGGACTGCTTTACATGCAACATAGGATTTTAAGGCTCTAAGTTTACATCCCCTGCTAACCAAGAGAAACCTTCAATGAACTTCCCAAAAGTTATAATTAATACAAGATATGCTCTTGTACAGACCATGCTTCAGTTTTTCAAACTGCATCTTCAGCAGTGAGATGACAGTGTCCAGCTTTTGCTGTCTGCAGCTTTTATGTGTCACCATCTGAGCTAGTCAGCCAGATTCCCTTTAGAATCAACAGCCAGTCTCAGAGCTTGATTCATCTTGGTTGAAATTTCAGGCATGTAGAACACATTAGATAACTGAAGGCCCACCAGTGCTTGCTGCACTCCACTGACATCAAAGAGAGGAGGGCTGATCAAACATGTAACTGTGGTGAATTACTTCCAGCCCTCTTGTGCAGCAGTCAGACACGCTGAGGATCTGCAGTTCCTTTTTTTCCTAAGCACACACAGCCTAAGCCAACCATCACAGGACTGGCAAAGACACCATCTTCAACTGACTCCACTGTTGCAGACTGCTGCTCAGCTAGCCATTACTGCCTCTCTTTTGCTAATTATAAAACATTAGATATATTCACTACTCTGCCATAACCTCAAAGGCAAATATTTATGCTGGAATGAAGAGGAGGAAAAAAAATAAGAATGAACTGTAACATACACAGGACAAATAGCTCTGAATTAACGTTGCCATGCTCTTGTTACAATCTTCTGTTATGTGAACATAGTGAATATAAAATCTGTCAATGGATGAAATTAGGTTGAGTTAGTTCTCATACCAAATGCTCTATGTCGTGTGGTTTGGGTCTGCTTACGATGGACGGTGCCAAAGAACTTAGCAATGTAGGTAAGTCACCCACAAATCCATTTCTTTTTTGTGCTGGTGTTTTAACTCTGAATGTGCTTTTGTTTTTTTCATTTTTATTTCAATGAAAAGAAGAAGACAAAGAAAAGCCTATCATATTAATAAAGTGCAATGAGCAGAAAGCAACGGGAGAAGAAAGCAGTATCCCTCAGCTCCTGCCCTTACCTCTCACTGAGCTCTTCCACGCGCTGCCCGTGGCTCAGCACGAAGCTGGACTGCCCGCAGGGGCTGGCAGGGGCTGATAAAGTGCTCTTGATGTTGTTGTGTGCTGAGTGCCTGCGGCTCCGCCGGCGCTCCAGCCCCCTGCGCTCGCCGGCACCGAGGCTGGCCCTCCTCCGGTCCTTGCGCCCGCTGGGAGGGGGCTCAGCACCCTCATCTCCGTCTTCATGCCTCAGTGTCACCTGAGAAAGAAAGGAAGAAGGCCGACACGGTCCCTTCAGCTACCACAGGTCTTCACACCTAGGCTTAAAAATTTCCTGGTCTCAACATGATTAACTCCAATTAGCAGCACCGTTTCTACAGTTATCCCTGAAAGTCACTGTCTATCCATTAGTGCAATGTGGCAGCTCTAACAATGGAATTATATACTGATGTCTTGCATGCAACATTACAGGACCTGTAACAACTCATCAATGTGCCTCCTAATCTGCTTGTTTTCTTTTTAATGTGGGACCAAATTTTCAAGGAAGCTGAGCAGTCTTGGACAACTAGTTCTCTTTATATCCTTCCAAAATGCTTAGGCGAAGATTTGGTTTTAGTGAAGTTAACAGGAAAAAACTCCATGCATTGACTGATTCAACACTTCTTCATGTTCAGACATGACACTTGTAGTGATTAAGTGGAAGTTACCATCTAGAGTGTGCTGGAATTAGCAGAGGACTAAATCATGGGTGCAATGCCAAATATCTCAAACTGCTGCATGCTCCTGATGTGCCAGTGTGAACTACCTCTAATAGAAACTACCTCTAATAGAAACATGAGGAGAGAGATTCCTGGCAGAAACAACGTAGTATCGAGTGGCTCTCATCTGAAATGCAGCCTAACATCTAAATAATCATTGTATGAGAAAGATCCACTCAAATGGGCAGAGGTACAGAAAGGGTGAGGTGTGCCATCAGAAGAATGCCTATCTTCTTGTTTCTATTAGTCTTGTTACTCTGGTAATTCTTACAAGAAGTTTTTAAAAAAACAAAGAGGGAAGTGAGATATCTCTGCTTGGGGTGTAAAATCTGTTTCTGTGAGAAAAAACAGATTTTTCAGGTAAAAAACAGGATTGGCAGATAAAAGAAAGAACCTGCATAGACATGTTTAATTTTAATTTGGTCATCAAGAAACAGCTGGCACCTAACTAAGTCAACTGCTAATTCTGTAAGTATGTCTTTCAGTAGGTGCAGCATGCACAAAAAAAAAAAATCCATCCTTTTAAGATTAATCACTATATTTTTAAAAGGGTGTTATAAGATGATGCCTCCAATGATAGAAAAAGAAAGAACACTATTGAGCCCTCTCATTCTCTTGTTCTTCCTAGAAATTGCTGCGTATAAAGCTTAACTCTGCTAGTTAGTGAAGTGGCATGGGAGTAGAATTGATGGAGAAAATTGAGACTTAAATCTATTAAATCCTTCGCTGGACTTAGGCAGCGATGAAGTAATTTAACTTTGTCATATGAGAACACTAATTCACATTTACATTACAACTTCAGCCTAAACCTCCTAGCTCCAACACTTCCCAAAATCTGAAAAAAGGCTAATTATTAAGAAACTGGATTTCCTACCCCTACATATAAATGCTTCAGAAGTAGTTATTTTATACCTAGGTGGTAAATGTGGAGTCACTCATTACTCCATTGCTGCAAACTGCATAGGATCTGGTCCAGCGTAAACTCTTAAACATGGACTTGCTGGATATTCAGTTGCAGAACAAGTGGTACTTGTGAAGTTGAGCTCAGCTGAACCTTTTTGATGAGCTGAATACTTTTGCACATGGGAAGAACTTCTACTTGCTTCAGCATGTGCAACTAGCAGTTGCAGAAAGGAGGCTAGTAAATGTGCTGGTTTGCCTTGGACTATGCCCCAGCTTTAATACAAAATGCCTTTGCATTAAAGGCAGCTATGTGCCATAGCAGGTTACATATACAAATGTGTACAATACTTACAGCAACCAGATGTTTTTCTTTTAAAATAGGAGACATAACCAAATTTCACCTAGGTTACATTCCCCCCCTCCTCTCAGCTTTGAAGTTTGCACAAGCTGTAAGATGCATAAAACAGGGCATGTTATGTTACCTCATAAATGTTAAATTGCTCAACTAAGTCCAAGTCTGTTCCTTTCTTGTTCAAGTGTCTCTGTGAAATAGCTTCGATGCCTAGCTCTTCCAGACAGTCCACCACATCGTAGAAAGAGTCTTGATCTGGCAATCCTGACAGCGTCTAAGAATCAAAGGAAAAACATTTAAGTCTGTTTGTTTTGAAAAGAATTAAACAAAGGATTTTAAAAGTGGGTGGCAAGTGGCGCTATGTATGATTTCAATAAAGTAAAACCCATGATGTGGGATCAGAAACACCAATAGAAAATAAAAAACAAGTGGCACAGCTTTTAACAAACAACTCTCTGCACTGTGTAGAAAAATGAATAATTGGCAAAACAAATCAATGTTGTTATTTTATACAAAAAAGTATGGAAAATGTAGATCTTTAAAATGCACAGTTGGATTCTTTCTGCCTGCATTCAAGTGAAGACTTAAAGAACAGAGAATGTTAAACCATCAAACACAGGGATAAAAGCAAAGAGGGAGGAAAAAAACCCAAAATGCTTAGCTAAAAGAGTAAAACTCAATTCCTACTGATTCTTTTAAGTTTAGCCTTAAGAAGAAAAAGTCCAATGCACAGCTGTGTGATGTCAGGATAGCAAGAAATATCCTGCACCATGTGCCCACTGTCCTCCACACCTGCAGCAACAGTCATCTTGCCTGAGCACAAATTGGTTGGTACAGAGATAGTGACTCCTCTGCTCCCTTTCAAATTAAAAAGTCTTATTAAAGTTACACTGACTCCTTAATTCCTATTCCAGCTTGCTACTGATTCCTAGTCAGCTTGTGCAGACTTTTTACTGCTCCTTATGCATGATGCAGAAAGACTAATCCTGCACATGTTGAGCAGAAACTACTGAACACACCATGCCACCTACCTGCTGGGCAAGGACATCCCTCGCCACAGGAACCAGTCTATGCAGAGCTGCTGCTGCAAAATACCTGAGAGTGCAGGCTGGAAGCAACACAGTTTTTTTGGATTAGCTCATCAGAGAGAAGTTTGCTCTGAAGTAGTTTCCTCTCTCCCATTCAATTAGCTAAGTAATTTATCTATATTCCCAGCAGAGGAGGAACAGAGCAAGGCAAAGAGATGCAAAACCCAGGCCCTCTCCAAGGAGCGTTACATCATCTCATGCCTGGGATGAACTGTGCTTTGTGAATGCTGTTTTTCTGGAGCCCATCTTTTCCAAGGTGGCTCTGAGCGTCAGAGTGCAGAAAACAGGAGCCCCTCTGGGCTGCCTCCCTACACCAAGAACCTTTACATTCAGAAAAATGGGTCTGGATTACATGACTAATGAGAGAGAAACGGGCAGCTGACATAGCTGTCTTGTTAAAGCACCTCTTTCCTGTGATGTAAGCCACTGAAATATATGCACCAACAAAGTACATTTTAATTTATTTTTTTTCTAATTAAACACAACACAGCAACATTTTCTTCTTCAGTCATTACAGGATTATTAATTGGTGAAATCCACCACAACAGGAATTCTTAGCACAAAGATCAATTAAGTGTTAAGGTTATATATTCAGGCTTTAATTAGAAATTTCTCTCTTTCCAGGACAGCATTTAAACCTCTGTTTAGAACCCACTGAAGACTATGAAACTAAAACCTCCTGAACAGTGCTGAAAACAGGTACCACATTTATTTTGTTCCTTCCTAAACTGACACCTAGCATTGACTAAAAATCTTAGGATTCAGCAAATGAAGTTCTCACACTGCACATTCAGTGGAACTTTAACTTGGATGTGGAAATATTATCATAGAAAACTGTTTAACTATGAGGCTTTCAGTTGCAAATGAAAGACATGGACAGCAACTATTCTGACCAAAATGCCTTCATGCACAGTAGGATGTGATGTTTTATCTGCAAAACGGTGGAGGAAAAGTCAAATCTTCTGAGCATTTACATCCTAAAATAACAGGAAATTATCTTAATGTTGATATGCAGATCACCCACCTTCAAGTACAGCTTTTTTAAAATCCAGGGTAAGACAAGCTGTAGACTGGAAAAACAGCAGCATAAGGTAGCATTTACTGGCAACTGCTGCTGTCAGCAGCCTTTTATTGGTTATAATTTTCAATCACACAGCAGTATAAATCCAATTTTCACTGCATGTTGTTGACCAGAACTGGACAACTGAACTCTCCAGTATAGAAATAAAATATTTTTCCTTTGCACTGTTTGTCATTGAACTCACAGATCCGCTTTCAGAGCCTAAAGCATATCAAATTCAATTTCTAACTACTCCAAGAAAAATAACAAAGGTTATATTGGAACTCTGCATATCCAGAAGTATCTGCACTGGGATCACTCTCATCTAAGAAATTCATTAATGCCTAAATCCTCACCAATTAAGAGAGCGTTAATAAAATATTGGCATAACTAAATTGGTTAAGCATCAACAAAAGAGAGGGAGAGGATAAAAGGACTGGAGTGATTCTTATGTCTGGGCAGATATGTTTTCTGCTCTGGAGCAGGAAGGAACAAAGTCTGTAAATGGATACACGGAGAAAGAAAAAAGAGTATAGACATGCTTCCTTAAGACAAATCCTTCATGAGGACTCTGCTCGCACTGAAACCTTTGACATTTCCTTGTCTAGAGAAGCTGAAACCATCTGAGCCGTCTTTGTATTCTCTTTGGGGTAAAAAATTACAACTGTTACATACTGCTTGCTGTTTTCTCTATAATCATGAAAAATATCCCATTAAAAACATCATAAAGCTTCCCATAAGCCAGATCATAATTATAAGTGTAGATTTGTGGGATTCCTCTCTTCCTTGATCTTTGTAACTGCCTTGCTCCTTTGACTGTGACATGCTTTTTCTTTTTGTGTGTTTTTAAAGAACTACCTCCTCCTAAAAATAGCTTTAATGTACTGAAAAACTCAGACTAAAGGAATCAACTGCAGGATAATAAAAGCATCAGCAGGGAAAACCTTTGAGGAAGTCAAACACCAGGTAGGTTACAACTGTGCAAATGATGAAGAGAACTATCTCAGAACGAGGAATCAGTACACAAAACAAAGTGTAAAGCAGAGACATTAATGACTAGTCACCTTGGCTTTAATAGCAGCTACAGACAGAAGCATATATCACTGGTGATACTTTTCAGAAAGAGTACAGCAGTAAGGTAAGGTGGTCTTTTAAACTCAAGAGGAACCTTACTACTGTGGAATCAGGAGCAAAGGTGACTCTAAGCATAAGTACAGTAAGATCAGTAATACCACCAGGAGAGCTTAGTCTCCCCTCAGACATATTTGCTGGAAAATATCTGCCATTAAGAAATAATTTTATTAAAAAAAAGAAAAAAAAAAAAAACTAACAAAAACCCAAACAAAAAAACAACCCACTATTCCAATCATGTAGCCAAGAGCCCAATAAACTGGCAGCTTGGTGTATAACCCCCACGAACAAACTCAGCATCTTCAAGTGAATACAATGAGTCATAATAATATTTCCTAATACTCTGCCCTATTAAGTATAACCATAAACCACACAATTATTTTGTTTGCCAAGAGTATGCTGGCTTTCTGTGCTCTTAAAAAAATTAAAACTAATCTTTAGTTTTAGTACTCCCTCCCCCTACAATTTGTCTATGACTAGATGCTGATTTTTAAGGAATTTACAATTATAAATTTCTAACTTTCAAGAACTTTCCATTTTCTCCCTCCCAATAGCATAAGCCAATATTTCAGAAAATATTTGACTTTACTGCAAAACTATGACTTATAAATCCAGTCACCAAAAAATATAAGGAAAGCAGTAAAAATGTAACCTTACTTACACCTGTTAAATTCATCATATTTATATCACAGCGAAAACAAAATAAAAAAATTAAACTCTATGAACTAGAAAACTGTGCATGACACAAGCCTTTGTGAGCATGTGATCTTTTCACCAGCACTTGCTTTCCGGCTCCCCTCGGATAATCTGTTGAGTTACTTTGTTGTATTTTCCTTCAGCACAGCATTGTCAGCGCTGGGAGAGGAGCCATGTCAGACCACAATTCCACACAACATCTACCAAAATAACACCTCTGCTCCCGGCTGCTGCCTCTGGGTGGTTGCAGCACAAGTAACAGGAGTGTGCTGATTGATTACAGCTTGTCCTGCAACTTCTCTGTGACAGGTCTCTTCCATCACATACTCTCAACAGGGAAGTTCATTACACAATTGAAAACGCTGATATTAACTGCACCAGTCATGCTAACAAAGTAAACAAACCTTGTTAACCAAAGTCATTGCATAAACCAGTAGTTCCGTATCAACCCCATCCTTCTCCTCCAGGATCTCCATGATGTTGGACCATGGCTTGGCTCCTAGAGGAAAAGCAGAAACTTTGGTTATGGTGATCAAAATGGAAAGCTACATAAAAACCTTCTACTTATCCACAAAGTAGCACAAACTGCAATATGTGGCCAGGTGAAAGCTCAAGCAGAAAGATCCAGCTTTGTCTATAGTCTCTCCTGATCCCCTGAGAGCAAAGTTAATGTAGACAGTGAAAACTACAGTCCAGCCTGTTGCAGGGACATAAAATATGGCAGGTGGACTCTCTACAAAGACACCAACTTCTCTCCCTTGAAGGGAGCATAGCACAGTGTCCTTTGTTAGCACAGGGTGACTGACACCAAAATTCTAAAAATCAGGTGACAGGCAGCCTATCATAGGTTCACATAGGCTTTGATAAATCTTCAGCAGAGACCTACGTGCTGTGCTTTCAGTGTGCCTGCTGCTCCTATTTCTAGTGCTATTGCCGAGTTGTGCTGCATTAAGGTAAGGCAGGTTAACAAAACATTGTGGCAGAGAAGCAGTTTTCTCAAATTACAGGCTATATGTCTTGGACAAAAGAAATGATCAATGAGGGAAAAGATTTTTGCTGTGGCTTGTTCTCAAAATACTTTAATAGGAAACCCACCTACAGAACTTTCAGATATGATTCTCTCATTTTCCACTACGAAAGGTCAAAATTTGTGCTTTTAGTTACTTGCTTGATTTGCATGTTGATTTGAATGTACATATTTCTCTGACACCTAAACCCTAAGGATTTAGTGAGTTATTGTGCTAAAAATATCAGGCAAGCAACACACTACCCAGACTCAGCCTCTTGCATGAAAGGTAGCTTATAAAACTGTCCTATCTCACTTGACTGAATGGCAAGATGGCTGTATGTACCAAATTTTATCTAGGGAAACTGAAATAAATAATGAAAGACTGCAATTCAGTGTTTTGTTTGGAGTGAAGTTAAAGGTGAGGAGGACTAAGCAGAGAGCTAACGTTAGCCTCAAAATACACTCAAATCAACTACACAACATAATTGTGACAGTCTTTCAGTTTCAGAGGGAGATATGCAGAGTATTTCAACAGTCCACATCCCCTGAACACTATAAAGATAATAATCAGGCAGATTATTGAGTATAATCAGGCAGAAAAATGCAAACATGCCATCACAGCCACCTGTCACTGACTGATCAGCCACCCCAAGGTCTAAACTCTGTATTGCCCTGTAACAGCCCTTGCTTATTAAAGATGGTATCAGATAGGTACCCTGCTACACAGACATAAAATCTCTGCTAACCAAGGATCTGCATTTTCAAGGCAATGGCAGTGCACTGCATGGAAAAACCTGTCTAAAAGTGAATGTGCAGACAGCAGTATTTCTCCTTTTTTTTTCTCCCCCCTCAGACAGTTTCTGATCTTTACTACATAGTCACGGCTTTTTTATCTTAAGCAAAATCAAAGGAGGAAGGGGATTCACTCTCAGATCTCCAGATGTATCTATATGCATTCCTAATTAAATACTAATTCAAATGCAATCTGTAATGAAAATACACTAGACACCTCTTTACCAGATTCTCTATATTGCCAGACATTTTGTGCAATATGTGTTCAAAAGTCATGTGGAACAAATCACTACAAAAATGTTTTCCTGTGGTTTTCAGTGAAAAAATGAAAAATGGAAGGAAATAGGAAAGAGAAACAAAATGGGGAAACCATGCAAGTCTGACTCACAATAATGCCATTTGGAAAAAACAGTGAGTTGATAACAACATAAAAACATAATTATTTAATCCACTGAATTATTCTGCAAGAGTCCTTTGTTATTGCAGGCAGGTTCTACTCTTATTGGAACAATCCTGGTTTATTTTTTGGGCAGCACCCATGTGTTTTTTTTTTCTTTTGTTCCCTGAATCTCTCAATAATTCTTCATTATCATAAAATAATAATTTCATGGTCACCTTGCTGTTTTCCTGCAAGGACGATATATAATATTCTTCTAGCAATGCTACTATTTTATTTCAGAATAGAATTTTTAAAAAATATTGTTGATTGGACACACCTGCTAGTAAGGCAGCCCTGTAACAGCTCATCTGTCTTTCAAAGGCTTTCTTTATGCTTCTGCTACTAAACTTCCAAAATATAGGCTTAAATTCCAAATTCTTCATCTATCCCCTAACTACAGTCAAAAGGAGGCAGTACTATCAATAACTTTGACAGAGCTATTCCAATTTGTATCAGGTTAAACCTTTATTTCAAATGTCATTTCCTCCATTATGATCTCAGTCTGAACAGCCAAGAAGTGAACGTGGAAATAGCTGTAAGGCCATCTACTACCCACCCAGAGTAAGGCAGTTCTTCTGTGGAAGTTGCACCATGAGCTTACTGCCTTGCTGTCCTTGGGTTAATATTCTTGCACATATATAATGAGAATCTGTAGTTTCCAACCTATGATCCATACAGCATGGGACATACACAGATCCAGCTCAGCTCCCCCTTTCAGAGCTCGCCCTTCCAGAACCTGTGCAGTCCAGCATGCTTAAAGCGAAAAGAGACTTGTTCAAACTAAGATCATACTGAAGAAAACTGCATTTGAAAATAAAGGTTTCATCTTGTACATATTGGAGTAGCTCTGCCAAAGTCATTGATAGTACTGCCTCCTCTTGATTCTAGTTAGGGAACAGGTGAATGTCTTCCTTCACAGATCCAGATGTAGAAAAATGATAATCTAGAAGACTGATGATATAGAATCCAGTGATTTTTCTGGGAGCAGATGGGGATGTTTCTACAAAGTTATGACTTTCATAAAAGACTTTGTGGCAACATCAATGGGAGTGATGAAATAGGCTCAGTGAAGTGAAGCACCAGAGATTGAGTTTTGTGTGTTTTCCTGCCTCCTAATGGGTAAAATGAGAACTGCTTGACTGCCCTTTAGGGGCTTGTCACTTGGAAAAGCTCTTTGTCACAGCTATTCTGATGGGGAGGCTGCAGTCTCAACTCTGATGCTACCTGCAGTGTTATGAGTAACCATGCATGGTGTATAGACAAAGAACAATGAGGCTGCAACAATTAAGCAAATATTAAATTAATTCAGTCTCTTTTCAGAATGACATTGCCTATTGTTTTAAGTCCCAGTCTTTTCTCAGTTTCCTCTTTGAATGTTTTTACATATTTATTTGTATGCTTTTGTTCATGTCATACACAAAACCTTGACATTAGAACTACAGAACTGCTGCACAGTTTGTATAAAGCATGAAATATCTTGCACAAGGGCAGAACCATGCATGAGAACTGCCACCAGCTTAGAGAGTGTCTGTCTCCAGCAGCTATAGGCTGGAAAGGTAGTGATACTTTTGTAAAGACCTTGACATCTTGTACTTCTGGCTATTTATATTTGAATGAACTTATATCTTTCCATCATACCTACAGTGTATGAGTTAATTTAGTGGAATCTAACTATGAATGAAATTGCAGGAAAAGCAAAGAACAGATAATGAGGGCCATTTGGCTCTAATCTCTATCCTAAAATATGATTGTGATAAAGAAGCCCTAGACAGCAGCGTACAATGCCAGCTCCACTTCCCAGAGCCTTTGCAATCTTATGCTTAAACTTAAAAGAGACCAAATTCCTCTAGAGTTCTGAAACAAAAAGCATCGGAGAAGGGAGGAGCTAAATGGAAGTGTAAGGAGAAGCAAATTCCTACATGACGAAGGCCATGCAGTCATTCATTCGAGGCTTGTACCTCAGAGTAAAGCCAGTACTTCCATGGATCTCTGCACTCCAGCTTGCATATGGATGTATTCACACATAGAAACCACAGCTGGGATCACTTTGAAACCAGGCTGAGTTAATATGGGGTTCTAGAAGTTAATCATGTGTGCTACACATGTTGAAGAATTATGTCATATCTCATCACCTTGTATGTACATGAAACATCGAACTTTTATCAAAGCAGCGCTGAACTTAATTACATACCTGCAAGATTTATGACAATGGTTCAAGAAAAGGCATATTGCTTTTTTCTCCTTTTCTGCTTCGTTTCATCAGTCATTAAAAGCAGGTACTTCTCATTTATAGGCCACTAATTAAACATTATAAATTAAAAGATAGCATATGCACATCTAAAAGTGAAGGGCTTTGACATTGTATCCCACAGCATTCTTCTGGAGAAACTGGCTGCTCATGGCTTGCGTGGGTGCACTGTTCACTGGGCAGAAAACTGACTGGATGGTTGGCCTAGAGAGTGGTAGTGCCTGGAGTTCAGTTCAGCTGGCAGATGATCACTCTTAGGGTCCCCCAGGGCTCAATGTTGGGGCCACTCCCGTTTAATATCATTACCAATGACCTGGATGAGGGGACTGAGGGCACCCTCAAGTCAGTTTGCAGGTGACACCAAGTTAGATGGGAGTGTTGATCTGCTGAAGGGCAACAAATCCCTTCAGGGGAATCTGGACAGGGAAGATCAATGGGACAAGGCCAGTTGTATGACAATCAGCAAGGTCCTGGTGCTTGGGTCACAACAGCCCCGTGCAGCGCTGGGGCAGAGCAGCTGGAAAGCAGCCTGTCAGAAAAGGACCTGGAGTGCTGGTCAACAGCAGCTGAACTTGAGCCAGGTGGCCAAGAAAGCCAAATGGCATCCTAGCCTGTATCAGGAATAGTGTGGACAGCAGCACCAGGGAAGTTATTGTCTCTTTGTACTTGGCACTGGTGAGGCCTCCTCTTGAATCCTGTGTTCAGTTTTGGCCCTTCACTGCAAGAAAGATGTTGAGGTACTGGAGTGTGTCCAGAGAAACACAATGAAGATGGTGAAGGGTCTGGAGCACAAGCCTTATGAAGAGTGACTGAAGGAGCTGGGGTTCTTTAGCTTGGAGAAAAAGAGGCTCAGGGGAACCTTACTTCTCTCTACAACTCCTGAAATGAAGCTGCAGCCAGGTGAGGGTTGTCCTCTTTTCCTGGTTAACAAATGACAGAATGAGAGGAAATTACCCCAGGTTGCATCAAGGGAGGTTTAGGTTGGCTATTAGGAAGAATTGTTTTCACCAAAAGGGTTGTCAGTTTCTGGAACAGGCTGCCCAGGGAAGTGGTGGAGTCACAATCTCCAGAGGTATTTAAAGGACATGCAGATGCAGCACTGAGGGACATGGTTTAGTGATGAACCTGGCAGTGCTGTGTTAATGGTTTGACTCAGTGGTCTTAAAAGTCTTTTCCAACCAAAATGACTCTGTGACTATTATATTCATGACCTAAAAAGCGAACTATATATAAAATCAGAAAAAAAAATCTCTTAAGGAGCTAAGAAAAACTGCTTCACGAAAATTATTTTAAAAAATAGGAAAAATGAAAAACTGGGTATTTGAGTTAAGGTATTTGCAAGAGTTCATAAAATAATCTACTAAAGCACAGGTACTAGAATTCCTGTAAAACCTCTCATTATGCTCTTAACATATGCTCATCTAACTGCATCAGTTTTTTCAAGTCTTGTGTTGTCACTTAAGTTGTTTTATTACTTTGGAGCATTTAAATGATTGCCTAAGACTGCTTTACAGACAGAGAAGGGAATTCTTTGTTTCTCACTTTTCTTTAATAATGACCTTACTAACACGTTAGTAGATATAGGGCATTTTGAATTCATTGAGAATGCCAGTGAGCTCAGAAAGCTGATGAAATATTAAGAATGAAAAAAGGAGTCACAGTGCTTACAGGTACATGAATATTATAATCATATTTATACTTATGGCATTGTAAGGTTTACTGCTTTTAATTTAAAACAGAAAGCCAACTTGCAGAATTTGCTGTTTTGAATTGCCCCTGCTGACTTCCTTGCTATAAGAGCTAATTTGGGTTTTTTCTTTTCAACCCATTCTGATAACTGAAAGCAAAATCTGGCTCCTTTTTCCTATTTCTGGCACCACCTTTCTCCCCAGCCCCCAACATTTTCTTGTTTCACTTTTACCGTATCAAGTCTCAGACAAGTTGAGTATGGAGGCAGTTGCTCCACAGAAGGAAGCTTGCTTTCAACCTCCATGTTTGAGACCACAACAATGGATCTCCTAACCTCAAAAACTCTCCTTGAGGCAAAGGAATGTTTTGCATCAAGAGAGAATGCCCCAGGAGCTTAGTGATGGCTTTGTGGGAAGAACAAGAAAGAACCATTTTTGTTCTATTTATTTGTAAAAAATACAGTATACATATTCAAGTATTTTTCATGAGCCTGAAGGGTAACAGATTTCATAGTATAATATCTGCTCAAGGGCTTTATTTTAATGTAACAACAGATGGTTTCGCTTTTACTATAAAGCCTGTACTATTACTGACCTCGTCTTTCTCTTCAAAGGGATTACACTGATTAGATATCATTTTCTCCTCTAAGTCAGACTGCTGCTTCCCAGAAGGAAGTGGAAAGATGGTCTTGCCCAAAGGAGCCTCTGAGTCAGAAGATACAGGGGGGTGGGTTTACTTAGCATGTGGGTGCAGGGAAAGGGCAATGACTCTGGCACCCCAGGAGGTAATGGAGTTCTTCAGTTTTCACTCTTCACTTTCCCATTATAATTAATTCTTCAAACAACCTTAGATTATAGGAATACTTAAAAATGCTTTATGCTTTTAAGAAATAAAAGGTATATTGGACAAAGCAGGCATCAATGACAGCAACTCTAGGACCACTGAAAGCAGTGATGAAATGCTACCTTGATCTCAGCAGTGCTGGGATGTTGCAACCCCCTGGTAAGGCTACTCACCTCTCTTTTCATCCACAGTGGATACTGCCTGGATCAAAAGTGGTGCGTTGGACTCTGTGTACTCCACAAACACCAGCAGCAGCTTCAGTGCTGTCTTTACCACCAGGCGAAACTGGAAGAAAAGAGTGCGACTTGTCATTCTCCAAACCACAGCATTCCCAGCTGTGGGAAATGACACTGGGCAAGAGGCAAGCCCAGCAGTCCACATCTGGTAGTAACACACAAACAGAAGAGATTAAACTGTGACAGCACTGAAAAAATGGAAGGTAAACAGCTGGCTGAGAATTTCATTCACTGGATAGTGCTCTCCTAGGGAATCCCCAGTAGTCAATGAATGCAAATGAAAGCTTAATACTGCCACAAGTAACAAAAGGGTGAACATCCTACCTCTGCATATTCCCAACATTCCTGCCCAAAGCTTGATGTATGCAGAACTTACTGAGCTAATACAACATATATTTCTTTATTTCTCAACACATTTATTTCCTCCTTCTGCTCTGAGACTTTAATCCTGTCAAAATACTGTATGGTGGGATGATTTCCTCCTTACGCTTTCTTCTCTTATAATGCTACTGTTTAATCCCTAAATTATTATATAGATTGATCTTCACTATTAAACACAACTAGGGAGGAAGCGTGTTTAATCTCCAGCTATCCCATCCTGTCACAAAATGTGTGGTTTACTGGAACATTCTGCCTGCAAGTTTTCAAACTCAGGTTTTTGTACATCCTTAAGAGTGAGTGTTCATCAAAGACTCGGCATTGGTAAAATGGATCTACTAGAATTCAATAGCCAAACTATCAATTTCACCTCAGAGCTCCCACTTCCAGGGAGGATCACTTGACTAAAAGAGCTAAGTTAGAATTTTTAGAAATGATCAAGTATGATTACTTGTCATGATCAGGTATGTGGAAAACCAACTCTTTAATTGAGGGGAGGATTTTTTAACAGGCAGGTCTCTGCATGCTGAGAGGGCTTTTACTGGGGGAATTGATACTGGTTCAAATTTGCTATACTTTCAATCTAAATAATGGATTATTATACAGTTTCTGTCAATATTGACTAATTCCCATTTCCAATTTTTTTTCAAGTCCTCTCAACAAAACTCTCCTAAGAAGCAAAAAAATCATTATTAATAATTTCATAGATGTACACATGGTCACAAGACAGTGACTGTGTCTATATTCTAAAAAAGACTGCAAGTGCAACAGGCATAGACTCAAGCTGCTGTGCTCACACAGCCACTCATGGAGATGTATTGGAGCTCACTTGAAGGTAATGAGCTAAAATGCAGCTTGCTGCTCTTAACACAGTTCAGTGTCAACAGTGATCCCAGCTATTTCCCTAGTTTCTTGGGGTTTACCAATTCATGCAAATGGAGCTTAATGCCTGCAATGGCACTACTAGCAATGCAAAATATTCTGCTGTTGAGTCTAGACTTTTTTCAGGTTTTGTTTTCAAATTGTTGAATTTTAGGGCTGACAGCCAGGAAATCCCAGTGACAAACCTGACCAGGTCCCTTAAGACCCTTGGTTAGTCTAATTTGCAGTTGTACTGCTGCAGTGATACTTCATAGATACATGGGGTAGTCAAATTAAAGGAAATTGAAACCTGATAACACAACAAACACTTCCCCACATTTGCACTGTACATCTGTGTATTTGCCTGTTAAGCCAATAGCATGGAGTTGCTGGTCTGCAGTGACATTTCTCTTAGGAATCAAGTTCAATTGTTTAATAAACATACTGGAAGATTTTCAAAAAGTCTCCACTTTTTTTGTAAAGTTACTTTGTAAACAGGACTTATACCAGATTACTATAAACTATGCTAGCATTAAGACACTTCCCAGATAACCATTTACATCCTACCTACTAATCTGATTAGGTTTTTTTTTCCTTAAAAAGGAAAGCTTGTATATTAATTTTGATGGTTCTTAAAGCCTCAAGCCTCGACCATGTGGTGGCAACGGGATGAATTCTCACAAAAGTGCTGCATGGCAACGTCCCCATAGGTCTCCATTTCACAGCAATCAGCGGGGGACACACCAGGCTTAAGTCTATTTTTGCAAATCTTTTTCCAGGAAGAAGAACCTTTGGCAGTACCTTTGCTCAGATTGTTGCCTGCAGGCCATGGCAGCTGTTGCAAAGAGGAGCTGGTCCCTCTGCACCTGCCACACTGCAAACCCTGAGCAGCCTCAGGGCAGCCCACTGCACTTGCACCAGACCAAGGCTCAAGCTGGCTGATTTCAGGTGCTATCTGTAGGTATCAGCTTCCTGTGCTCAACAAGCTAACAGATGGTTTTGTAAGGAATAAATGCCACTCAGAAGCAGTCCTGGAGAAAAGGAAAGCTATGTTTTGCTTACCATTTACGTCCTAGAAGGACACTCTAAGTTCAGTTCGTCAATCTGCAAATTTTCAGGGCTTATCCAGCTCCTCACAAAAGAGTTAATCAACCCTGGAAGTGGATGTGCTTTCTACTGAAGGTGCATACCATGATTGCTTTCTTCTCACACCACACAAGCACTAGCTTTGAAAAACCTGCATTTAAAACAATGCTGTTTCCTGCTTAACAGAAAATGGCATTTGGGACTCCTGGGGCACTTTTAAGCCTGCCTGCTGCTCTGGACACTTTGGGCAAAGACAAAAGCAAAACACTACAGTCCTAGCCTAAGCTGCACAATGCCTATACTGAGGACTTATCTAGCTACCCATGACCCATACAGTCTTTGTGCTCATCCTGCAGTGCTTTTCTAAACTGCATTAACAGTGCTTCTTGACAGGAGCAGGCAGTCATTGAGCAGCTGCACTGCCCCTAGGAAACTGAAGTTTTCAGCCAGCCAAAGCCCCTCTGAAACATCTGATAGCCTGTCACACCCAGACACAAAAACAGTCCAGAGCCTGAAATACTCACACTAAAACCAGCTCCAATTATCCACTGTGGCACCAAGCAGTCTCTGAAAGGTTTGTTCAGGGATACCTGGCAGGAGGACCCATTTGAAGCACAGGGAATTTTTTTAATGTGGCCTCCAATATGATGTCCAATCTATTATACGCTCCCTTTGTGACCACCTGTGGGCCTAAAGTTCCCATTTGTGAGTAACTATTTGACTGCCAAAGATCCTCACAGCTTCCTATGTGAGTTCCAAAATGTGTTTGCAGGACATAACTTTTCAATTAATTATATAGCTAGATTGCAAATAAAATAACTAAATCTCAAAATCAGAAGATTGTTACACAGGAAAAAACAGCAGCTGTTCACTGATTTTCTTGCTTCCTTTTGCAAAGCCATGGGACTTTTTGCCAGTCACTATCATTTTATTTCACATGATTTACCCAGATGGCATAGCAATAGGAGCAATAGAAACAAGTTTCATATTTCATTCACAAGCTGGTGAATCACTAATAATCTGAATCACTGTTAAAAACTTAATGAAAACTTTTAAGACTGTTTCTGGGATTTTTCTCCTGGTACTCATTTACTATTGAAGAGGGGAACAACTGCTTTCTGAATCTGCTTCAGTAGTCACAGTTTTGTTAAAGCCCATGGGCCAATCACACTTCTACTTCAAACAAGATTAGAAAGGCAAAAAAAGAAATAGATATGCTAGTTCAAAAAAGTCCTGTTACTATCAGTTTGCAAACATTGGTTGTTCTAATTAAACCCAAATTTCAATTTAAATATTGCTGCTTAGTTAAAAAGGAAGGCTCATTGAGGCAATGTGCATACTCACTGGCTTGGTAAAATAATTTTTTAACAGTTCTGAAATGAAATCAGAATTCTTGAATATCCAAACACTGAAGCATCAGAACTTCTATTAAGCTAGAAAATAAAGTTTATGTTGTGTTTTGTATCATGTGCAAGCCAATTTATAGAGAGGAAATGATGTTAGCATCTTCCAGCTAAAGATAAGAACAAGCCAGCAATGTAAAAGGAAGAAGAAAAATTATAAACCTTTTCCCTCTGACTCATTTTACCTTATACAGTGCAGTTTGGCAATCCCTTTCCCTTTTATCTCTTTATATTTAGACAATTACAGACTCAGACAGGGATACCACACAACAGGCTGCAAAACTCATGTCTCATGGAAGGGCTTATCGCAGTTGTTAATCACTTGTCTGGAAAGGCTTTAACCTTTACAAGGAATGTTGTCACAAAGTTCATTGACTTAGAGACCAAAGCAATATTTGTAGAGTTCAGATTGAAACATTCCGGATTCAATTATTATTCTTTTTTAAAAGGAAGAAAGTAAAAAGGAAATTGAATAAAAATATTTTACTTGGGGAGATGTCGCTACTTCAGATTTACACAATTCAAATTTAAAGGAGAAATAGGCATTGAATTTTTAAATAAAGATTTACTACAGCCAAATCCTTTGAAACCTAATTCAGGTGCAGACTTGGATTTACTGTAGGTCAGGTACTCATCCTTTTTTTAGGATACAGCCAGGCAGAGCTGCAGCTAAAGAAACACCCAGTGCAACCAGTGCTCAGCCTGCCTGGGAGAGGTGCACAGGGAAGCTGGAGCCCCTCTCTCTCTTTGGGTGCAAAGATGCCTCCAACTTCAGATCTAGTGCTGCAGGGAGAGCCCATTGACATCCCACCAGCACCTGCAATTCGACTCAATTTCATGTTTTGCAATGAAATAAAATCACCTTCTGTTCACAAAAGGAGGAAAGATCTTCCTAGAATGGAAGGGTTTTTATATATATAACTAAAGATATATATATATTTAAATAAAATACGTTATACATACATACATATATATATATATATATACACACACATATAGTGTATCTATATAAAGCCACTATTTATTATAATAAGCAATAAAAATATAAAACAAATACTAATACTATATGGTAATATTATAATATACAATATTATTATAATATTTTTTCCTTTCTAACAATCAAAAAAAGTAACTATAAATAGTGAGCTTGAGAGAATCTCAGAGTAATAATTTAAGTTGGAATGGCCCTAATAAGATTTTCCTTCTTATCTTAGGTGAAAAAATCCAGCTCCTTTCCTCATATAGCATGTGCTCTACCCCATCTCACCATCATGGTGAGCCTCACTGCACTTGCTCCAGTAGATAAATATCTAACCCCTTACTGAGGAGCCCAACACTGGACTCCTGAACTCCTGATGCTGCCTTATCAGCACCAAAGAGGGAGAGGCACTTCCTTCACCTTGGTGGCTGCACTGCCAGCAGCCCAGCCTGGGATGTGTTTGACCTTCATTCACACAAAGGCACACCATTAATGCCTGCTTCAATTCATGTTCTCTTATTCAGAATAAGTACACAGAATCAAATGGTGTGATGCTTAAAGAACCACCTGTAATTTTCCCAGCTTTTAAGAAGAGAAGGGGTAAGGGCTTTAAGCTGAAAGAGATCATAGTTATACATTAGGAAAAATTCTTCATTGTGAGGGTGGTGAGGCACTGAAAGAGGTTGCCCAGAGAGGTTGTGGATGCTCCATTTCTGGAAATTTTCAGGGCCAGGTTTGATGGGGATTTGAGTAAACTGGTCTAGTGGAAGTAAACCCAATGGCAGAGGAGTTGGAACTACTTGATCTTTAAGGTTCCTTTCAACCCAAACCATTCCATTGTGTGATTTTATGACATCCCACTACTTTTTAAATTAATATTAAATTTTCTGAAATCTCTACAACAATGTTATTCCAGTATTTCACATGCTGTCCACCTGTATTTATGTAAAAGAATGTCTCCACTGCATCCAACATCTTAGTGAACCTTTCCCACATCTGCACTGCAGAAAGCCAAACAAGAGTTCCAGCACTGAGTGCACAAGCAGGAAGAGCCACCTCTGTCTCAGAAGCATACAGGGCTGGCTAAACATTGCAAAGAGCCTTAACAGCTACAGCCAGAGCTTTGGAAACATGAGTGCTTACACAACCCAGACAAGACTGGGGCTTAAAGTGCCAAACAAGCGAGGGGAAAGGCATTAGGGGGTAAAACATTTGAAGCTCTCTAATACTAGGATTTGCAAATGCCTTACAGAACACAGAAACAACCCAAATTCTTTCTAGTCTCTCTCTTGTCCAAAACTGACATTTGAGGTCAGTTACTTCAGTCCAAAAACAGGTGACAAGTCTATTTAGTAATTCAGTTCCTTTTTAATCATAGTTCCTGAAGGCAGGAATGATCACAAGAATGAGATCCTTTTGTGTCACCTATGCCAAGAACTTCCAATCACCCTAATTTTCCATCAGAACTTCAAAACTGCATCTTTAAAGATGGAAAATTTAGAAAATCAAATGACTTACAGAATACCAAACAAAACTTTGTAAATGAGTGTAATCTTCCTTTACCGGAAGGAAGGAAGAATTCATATGTGCTAGGGCTCTAAAAGCTGCTTGATGGACCACAATGAACAGGTGCCAATTCCCCCACTTGCTTTTCAGAGACCCAGCATCTGCCCAAGTCACAGGGTGTGCACAGCACAGGGAGGATCACAAAGCTGGGAGGCAACATTAAATACAGTGTGCACAAAGCATGTGAATAACCCCCATACTAGGTACCGAATACTGTGAACACTTAGGTGTTTTATATCATTAGGAATTTAACTATTAAACAATCTTTTCTGTTTCTGCGGGCTGGTGTACCAATAGAACAAATAAGAATGCATGTGATGCCATATCTATATTTTAAGCAATTTTTACAAGTTTTATATTAAAACAATGCAAGGTTGCATTTTAATAATTCAGCCATTTTTGCTCACATCTTCAAAGAGGGATGCTTAAATAAGGCAAATGAACTGTTGCTAAGGGCTTTGCCAGCTAAGAACTGAAGCTGTGAAAGGAATTAGATTGAGTTGAAAACCCCTATAAGCTTAGATGCAAGATGCTCCAAAATCATCAGTTAAACAACAGTCTGTTTATTCTGAATGCTCCTTTAAGTTTTTTTCCTCCACAGAATGTGTAATGCTAGGAATGGCAGAGAAATACATGAATTTACTATTCTGAAAATGAAATTTCTCAGAACTTTGCAAACATACTGGATAATGATTACATGTTCTGCGCACTGTTACATATGTGGTGTGTATCTGTCATTTATCTGTGGTGAGACTTCTGACATGAAGAGAAAGAAGGTCATTAACAAGAAATTCATCTAGCCTACCAACAAAACACAGGGATGAGCAAATAGTGATTAGTGAATGGTTAACAAGAGAACAAAAAAAGGCTCATGCCTGGAAATTACTATGTACACCATCAATCATGGTCCAGAAGAAGAAGAAGGGGGAAATACAAAAAAACATCTGTGCACAGAAGTAGGCAACTCATACAACAAATCAAAGCCTACTGCAGGTCAAAGTGGCACTCAGATGAATACATGCAGTTCTGATGGGAGCTTTGAAAGAATATGTTTGGGGTAGAAATCAGCCCTGTGTTAAGTCACTTCTAATGAACTACTGATGTAGCTGCATTTCTCTTGCACTAATTGCCACATCAGACAGACATTGTTTGAATAAACCTGAGGCTGCAGTGTTTGGAACAAGACATGAGATGATACAGGGTTTTTTTGAGCATTCCTCTCTCCTCATTTCAGAATATCAATAACAATCGTGAAGAGGTGGGGAAGTGCTTTTCTGCTCCCATAAAGTAGTCTAAAATGAAAATGACTTTTTTTTGTTTTTGTTTTATGACAGGATAAATGAAAGACCATTCACAGCTCTCCAGGACAACACACAAAGTGAGAGCAACCTCATTGTGCTTTTCTGCCCTACAACCAGACCAATCCCCCAGTGTCTCCCACAAGAACTATTCATTGTGTAAAAACTACATGTAATTATTGAGCTAGAAAGGAGGACAGGATAGGACTTGGAGATTATAGGACATAAAAGGATTAAACTTCTTTACCCTCAGGTGACTTCTGAGCTGGTGTCCTTGCACCTTTGTCAGGGGCCCAACCACAGGTCTATTAGGTGTTACACAGTTTTAAATGCCTTTCTATTTGGCTTTTTCAGATATTGCTGAAACAAAAGGGTTTGGTTTCAATCAAAGTTTTAGTTTTTTCCATTGCAAAACACAAACCAAAAATATTTCACTGGAAATTTGCCATCAGCCTGTGTCCAGACTAGGAATTATGCTTCGCTTGTAAAGATTTACACTCAGATTTAATTTTCTTTCTCTCTTTAAATAGTGCAGTTTCATTGTATCATCTGTTGATTCTTTTATTAACCATTCCCAAACACTGGTATCTTTTAGGATTCCGGGAAAATAAACACTATCAGTACCTCTAGCACTGTCTTCTCTGTCTGGATGAAGATTGTGATTGAATTATCTTAAATAAGGTATAAAACACTTAGCTTGAGAGAAACCACAGTAACGTGAGAACCAATTTCTGGTTAGACTCATGCTTGTGTGTAACGTGCTATCAAACATGATAAGGAACAGACCTCTTTATTCTCTTTTTGTCTTCTACAAACATGCACCTTATTTATGTCTAGCCTCAGTTTTCTAGCATTTTCCTGCTATGGATCATACAGTAAGATTGTCTAGTAAAGTCTGTTCCTTTCATTAGATAGAAAAATCTCAGTCGGGTACATGCTAAACTAGCTTTATGCAAAAGCAACAACAGCAATATATTATGATATGTATAAAGTCATTCTAACGCAACTTAGCATCTGGAAACATACTGCCTGACTAGGCCATTTTTTGGTAGTTCCTGCAAATCCATGACCCTAAAGTCTGTAAGTCACAGTCAAACATGATGGGTCTTTAGGAATTAGTCATATGTCTATTAAATAAAATGTGTGCTTCTCATCAGCAGAATAAATTAAAAACAACCTTGTTTCTCTTGAACACTACACTGATGATATGTTCAGCAATTATGCAATAATGAGATTTCATGTTTTGGTAACAGCAAGGTAAGTAGATAATAAACAACAAGATTTGAAGTCATGCAGAATCAGAATTCCATATTAGAAATGAGTTTGGAAACTGAAATGGATCACAAGAATGGGTTTTGTGCGCCTGCATAGGGGAAATATGATTAAGGCCATTTGGCATGTCTTTTTTTTTTTTTTTTTATGACCGAGGAGTTACATGCAGAGCTTTCCCACCAGCCCCCTAAATTGATGTATGATTTTAGCCTTGAACTGTGCTGTCCTCAACAGATGGTCATTGGGCTGAACCTCTGGCAACCGGAAAGGTTTGAGAGATTGGCATTTTCAGCAACTTCTTTTCCTTGGGCAGGGCCAAGTTGATATTTCTTTAACTGTGTTACAAAAAAAAAAAAAATAAAAAGGGAGAGGAAAAGAGTTTTTAATTGCAGATAGCACTTTATCTTCACTCCCTGCTCCGAAATCCCTTTCATATCACATATCCTTTAGCTTTTGTTATACTGCTGAATGACATCTTCGTTTGAAAAAACATCTAATGCAATACAAAGTCACCTTACTCAAGACAAAAGGCAATTAATTTTAAAGAGAGAAAGGATTCAATAACCTATTACTAAGGTATCTCATGCAAAGCATGTAAGGATATGAAAGTCATCTACAATTAATCAAGTAATGCAACAGTTCTGTGATGCACGCAGTGTTTGATCACATTTTATGTACAGAAAAGCTGAAGTATTGTACATTTAAAAGGCAAAGAGAAGATCTAACATTGCATTTTATTTCTTCTTTTAAGCCTCCAAGTAAATATTTGACTAATGTGTGTTTTCAGAAATATTTTAAATTCCAAATTAAGTCTTTAGATTTAAGATCAAATTACTACTGTATAATTTTCTTGAGCGACTAAAAATTACATAGAAGGAAGTTCACTTGCTCCACATCAATTTTCCATAGCAAACTACTTGCTTCCAAGACCCACTCTCTATCATCTGATTTATATAGCTGGTGACCAGAAATTTCCTCATGACAGCAGCAGAGAGGGCTTCACAAGCTTCAGTATGTTTGATATGGGAACTGTGCACAAAGCAGAATATCAAAACTCTAATATCTTCAGGATGTTAATTTTCCTCCTGGCCAATGCAGAGTGGCTCAAGTAGAGCTCAGAGGTCGCCCTGTCCCTGATTGTGAAAGCCATCACCAATAAAATGAATGAATTACAGTCAAAGCCAGAGGAAAACAGAGAAATAACAGAACTATTAGTGTACATTCTCTTGGAGCCTCTTGAAAAATTAAACCCACTGAAACACACAACAGCCATGAGGAGCACAGCATTGTCACCCTCGTTTCCTTAGGCAGCTGTGTTGTCCCTCCCACTGCCCACTTCTGGACTCTTTCCTGTAACTATGAGATCTATCTGCCCACTGCCCTGTCATACTTGACAGTAATGGGGTTATGTTCCTACTCACGTTGAAAAAGGCATTAAAAAAGACCCCAAGTTGGTAATCTCATAAGAGAAGTTTCCAGTCATTTTGAAAGGAACACAGCTAGAAAATTAGTCCTCAGTCCTCAGCCTTCCACCAGCCATGCTGCAGGCTGCCATTTGCACAAAATACAGCAGGCATGGGGGACACAGCATGACTGAGCCACCAAGAGCATGTGGGATGGCAAGAAAAAAGCAAGGAAGAAGGAAAACAAAGATAACAAATTACTTCATTAGTTCTACTGCTTATGAAACAACTTGCTAGAATTAGTGGCCTTGGAAATGTCCTGTTTAAATAATATCAAGGTTGAGTTCAAGGACCTTAGGGGGAAAAACTATTTGAGTTTGCAAGTACAGTGGAAAACTACTCTATTATTATTCTGTGGTTTTCTGCACGTGAAATTTGTTCTTTCAACAGTTTCATTAAAATGTACTCATATTAAATACCCAAACTATGCCTGTGTTTAAATAACTTCGCCTGAAAACAACTGTAAGTTTAATGATATGGTTAGCAGTCCTTTCCTGACACTGTACAATCTTATAGACAACATTTCAACAGCAAAAACACAAAATCATAACAACCTATGAATAAAATATGTGGAAATGGTTGAAGATAGTATGTCAACAAAGATTCCAGATTATAAAATATTACCTATTGCAACATCTTTCTTAAGCAATTCATTGTTAACAGGTTATTCTTTTTAAGCATCCTAAAAAGCAAATGCTAGTGGTTTGAACTACTGAAATGATAAAACTGTTGAAAGAACAAATATCACACATCAAACCATGGGACAAACCCATCACAAGTAATTCTTCTTGAAAGAATATGTAATAAAGTAAAACTAGAGAAGGAATATATATATATATTCCACTTATTAATATAATGATAAAAGCACTATTGTTTCACTGTACATAAAGACTGCAGATTTTTCTCTATTCTCAAACTTCTGAGCATTATCAGGCATAAAAAGTAATTCAGAAGCAGAGGTTTGACTGCAAAACCAGACACACTTATTTACCTTTGGATAACTTGCCAAATAAATTTAATAAATAAAGATACTTTTCCCCCAAAGAGCCGGGGGCCATGTGAACATAACAGAAGTGGTCATATTTCTCCAGCAATCGTCTGTTTGTCTGTCCTAAATCTGGAAGAGGCTGCTATCCTCAAATCCAGTTCTCATTATAAGTCCAGTCCAGATGCTTTTTTTGTAAATTCAAAAAACTTCATGATAAAAACAAAAATGTAACAGACTAGACATTTGTAGCTTCCCCCATTGTGGGAAGGGAGTGGCAGGATACTTCATGGAGCCATTCAAAAACCTGATTTATGGGGACACAAGTCACTGCATATCAGCTAAGACACTGCCTAATTACACAGCCCTAGCAGTGTCACACTATTCGAACTCCCTCCTTTGCCAGAACAGGACAGGGATGAAGATATTCTCAATTTTGGTTTTCATTAGTGCTAGCAAGTATGCAACTTCTGCATACAGGTGGACAATTTTAAGCATATATTATATTATTGTAGGCTTCTTTCAACAGGGATCTTCTATTAAAGTGATAACTATTTTTTTAGAGTTACAAAGCTCAGTGTTGAAAGAAATAATGTAATTCCTCTGTCTCAAGCTACCTCCTTCCTCTGACTTTTATCAACCAAACTCATTACATCCACCCCCAATTTTACATACACATTGAAAATGTGTACGGTTGGTTTTGAATCCCACAAAGGTGAAAGAGCTGGAAAAAGACTCCTCAGGCTCCTGTTTGGATAAGAAAAATAGAATTGTTTCCATACAGCACTTCTGGTGATGTGGCAAAGGCTTACCAATATGGGCTAAACTCTAATCACACTCATGTTCAATTGTGTTCCAAAGGTCTGCAGATTAAATGAAGCTAACTTCAGCTTCACTAACCTCCGTGTCCAGATCCCAACTGCAGTTTGACTAAAAGCAAATTCCTTTGTTGCAACTCATAAAAAAGATCTGGCTTTTACAGTTTTCCTCAAAGTATAAAGCAAACATATGTGGGTACCCCTACAGCAGGAAAAAGAGGAGGAAGTTTGGGTGATTCACTTAAGGGTTGAGCTGGAAGGGATCTCTCTTGAGATCATCTTGTCCAGCTATCTGCAAAGCCACCTACACTTAGTTGTCCAGAATGGTGTCTAGTTTATTAAACGTGGCTAAAAATTAACAGATATAAAAAGCATGAATTTAAAAAATTGTGATTCTTAAATACATATTTTAAACTATTCTTTATTTTTCAAAGCACGACACTTGCAATTTATTTTCTGCCTCTCTCTCACACACCCATACCAGCTCCCAAACACACATATACTGAAAGAGACAAAAAATCCCTAACACTCAAAGCAGTTCCATGTATGTTAAGATTCAAATGCCCATACATATGCCCAAAATGTAGTTCTCAGTTCATCTATCGTGCGAAGACAAGACTTTTTATGCAATGATACCCACGTAGTTCTCTGGACACCAGGAATAGTCTGGGATTACAGTAAAAATCTGTGATACTGTATATTAAATGAATTACATTTTCCCAAGCATTTAAGAGAACACTGAGTGGTTTGCTCAGGAATCTCCAGTGACTCAGGTTTTGTGTCTCAGGTCCTCAGCAGCACCACAGTAACAGCAATGCTCACTCTGGGTCTAGTTTGACAGCAGACAGAAAGGGATAGAAACATGTTTTCTATACAGCAGAATTGGAACATGGAA
>NW_005054311.1:1488233-1522106 GCF_000277835.1 Geospiza fortis | reverse complement strand
CTGAACTAACCCATTTGCATGTGTAGTCTCCCTGCAGCCTCCTTTTCTGGAAATCTGGATGTGCAGCTCAAAGACAAGACTGGAATAGGTTCTCATCTCCCAAGTGAGGTTAAAAGAGCTTCAGAAGTGCAACAGAGCATCATCTGAAATCACCTGAGATGTGACCACAAACACGAAACAGCAATGTAATAACTGAAGTCAGGTATTTGCCTGTATATTCCTAAGAGGCTGTAGCTACCAAGCTATAGGTAGGTTTGCAGCAGCAGTGATGACGACAAGGGATCAGATTCCAGAGTCTGTGTTTCTCTTCATCTGGCCCCTAGTGCACTGTTCTGGACCTAAAGACTTTTGACTAAGCACATTTGACTAAGCTACTGCACAGTGAGATGTGCCTTTACTTGTGGCATTGTTTCACACATATTTCAGTTTTTGTTTCATCAGAATGAAACCTATTTCAGATGCAGGATTTAAGAATTATTCAGCATCTGGGACTTGAATAGTTTTTAGCCAAGTAATTGCCAGGGTCATTCAAAGAGCTGAACCCACAGAAGCATGAGATCATAATCAGCAGTGATTTGACTTGCATCATAGATCAATTTTGAGCTGTTGTTTCAGTTCTTTGGGAGCAGTACAGAGGGACAGAGAGGAGACTGCAGGGCAGGGGTTGGGCAGGGGAACCCAACAAAAAAACCCCAAGTCTTTCTTCTTCCTGAACTAACCACAAGAGATTACTTCCATTTTCTTCTGAAGTCAAGAGTAACTGCAGACAAAATCAGTAAATACAGCAATGCCTTGATGAGGGGCAGCAGTTAACAAAAGCAGTAAAATAAACTTCTCCAGAACATGATCCTTTGTATCCAAGAAAGCTCTGCTGAAATGCACTGTGGTAGCTGTGTAATGCCTGATGGGAATAGTTCCTATAGATTTAGCAAATGTAATTGAGATTTGACCCTTTCAACACAGTGGAGTACAGGTTTTGAGGAGGTGATTTTATTGAGAGTACTAAAATCACACTGAACTCTTTCTTTTGGTGTAATTTTGCTTGCTTTTAGAAAGTTTTTCATGGTAGGCTCTCACATGGAGCAACCGTGTGAATGGCATGAAAGATATTACCACAGTAACTGTGGAAACACCAGAAAATTTTGGGTTTTTCTGGCAGTGTTTCCATTCCCCCCCCACCAAGTTAGTACATAAGCACATTTCCTTTTATAAGAGCAAAATGTCCCACAATATTTGAAAGAATTAAGTTTCCACATAGGGATTTAGTTGTACAGTTCTTGAATATTCTTTTTCTTCTTATTATTAATAATAATAACAACATAATAATAACATCATGTTTGCCAATGCTACCGAGAAAATTAAGAGTCTTGATAGACTCTTGATTAAGAGTCTCAAATAATCCTTCCTTCCTTTAACAAGGAAAATAAGATCTCAGAACCTGGAAAGGACTGGACTTCAGCCTTGCTGCCAGAGATCCCTCTGTTCTGCATCTGAGTAATACAGCAGATCAGCCTAAATGAATAATGCCAAACTAAAAATCTCTGCAAGCTGGAGTCCTACTCCTCCTCCCTAATTACTGAGTCACGTTTTTTTGAACCCATGTATTCACAGCACAATTCACAGGAGAAACAGTGCTGCTCTAGCTCAGCATAACCAGCTACAACTCCTTCTCTGAAAGCATGTCTTTAATTGCAGCCCTGACGTTTTCCTTCGATCTCCTAGACAGTTTCCCACAAGTGGGTATTGCCAGAGCCTTTCATTTCCGCCTGTTTAGGATGGCAGGATGAAGGCTAAAAGGCTGTGTAAGCTATGGAGATGAACAAAATTAACCAAAGTAGAGGCAACAGGCTGCTATAGAATCACAAATAAATACTTCACATTTGCAGCTCAAAAGAAAGCTCCATGTTCTGGGCCCCCTAGAAAAATAAACATGTAAAACAACTGTTTTTAAAAACAGAGACATCTAGCAGCTGCAGCTTAAATATTTTAAAATACATCTTTCCCTGATGAGGATGTGCTTGCTGGCCTCTTCAGAATCTGCACTCTGGCAGTATTCCTCAGCAGGCAGCTGGGTAATTCCTCCCCAGCACCTCAGACTGATTGGAGACAAAACCATAAAATTCCACAATAAGTAATTCCATCACTCTGATTAAACTAGGTGTGTTAGAAATACGTGGAGTTAAAGAGAAAAATTCCAGATTACAAAATACACCCCAAAACTGAGGATGCATTTCATTAGACATGCAGAGAGATTCATTAGCTGTATGAAGCTACAAATATCCAAAACTAAAGGATACCAACTGCCTGAGGGAAGGACAGCACAACTCAGTTTTTATCAATAACCTGTGCTAGGTGTTAGATGGAATAGGTGTTTTAAAGCACATAGTCCTGCTCAACTTGTATTCTCCCAGAGGCATTTTGCTCCAGTCCTGCCCTCACACGTTTATTCATATCCATCTGTGCCTGCTAGGTGGTGCTGTGGGATGGTTTTTCTAAGGCAGAAAAGGCAAGTTGCTTTTTTCATTCCCCTCACTGATAATTTTTTTTCCTTCTACACGAGAACAGCTGCAGTGTTTTCTGTATCTTGGCTGTACAGGATGTGTCCTGTCAGGTCTCTTGTCAAGCACGTGGTGGCCACCACTGAGGATGCTGCTTCTCCAGAGCAGCCAGGGAAAATGAGTGTATCAGCTTTCATCTGCATATGTCCATGCAGGAAAGCTGTAGCCTCAGATGGAGGCAGGAGATATTAATATCTAGTCTAAAATTTTCAAAATTTTCATTACCCTTTGGTTCAAAAGATACAGGACATTTAAACAAACTATTTTCATTGACAAATAAGGCTTTAAAATTAATTCAGATACATAAATCAAAAGCATGGTTTCAAAGAAAAGGGAAAGACTAAAACTTCTCAGTGGCCCAACAAGTGAAATGTCTCCACTTTTCCCCCTCAGACTGCAACTTACTTCTATGATGAAAAGCAACCTACTGCAAAAACTTTGGAAAACACCCTTTGAAAAGGGTGGTAATGAGAAGGAAGCTGGTTTAGGCTTCATTTTTTTTTCTGTAACTAACCAATAACTCAAGTGGCAGGATGGTACCAGTGCTATAACATCCACAGTATCATAAATGGTGCAGATTGGAACTGAACTAGGCAGACCTGTAGTAAAGTAAGTCTGGTCCATCTGTTCCATATAACTTCATGTCAGTTTAGCCAAAGATGACGAATACTCCTAACCCACCCTTCTGAGCAGGAGGGAAATAAAACAAAACAACCTCCAAGATGAGTAACTGTAGTACTACATCAAATGATGACATCAGGAAAATTTTGTGCTTGGTTTTCAGATCCTGTCCCATGCCTTGGGACACCCTCAGAGCCCTTGCTGCCCCTATACAAAAGACACCCTAGTAAATGGCAATATGTCTTTAACACAGCATTTTTTGTCTGATGCTCTGCTATGAATAATCTTCCACTGCCGGAAGCTGAACTTGGGCCTCCACGTTGCATCCCTTCATCAGAAGGGGATGACAAGGAACAAGAACAGAAAATTTTGCAGACCAGTGACGAAAGTTGAAGTATATCCTGATTGTAAGGAAGTTTGCCTCAAATCTCTCTATTGCATCCAGCTATTATGGACACCCATCTGAGCAGTGCAGATCTGGAAGCAAACCTACTTTCAGGTGGTGTAACATGTCTTTCCCCCTACAGACATGCACAGTTTTTACTGCAAAAGGCTCTAGAGTTCCTGAGTGCCTGGAAGGGTGGCCCAAGAAACACCCAACATGTGAAGAGTGTGTATTTGTGGAAGCTTGACTGCAGATGAGAAAGGGAAAAAGAAAAAATTACCTGAACAGAACGCACTGCAAACCACACAGAGTGGCAGTGACACAAAAGAGCAAAAATTATGAAGTGAAACTCTATCTTCTCTAGTTAATAAAAGGAGTAAAACATTTCACTTTATTTAATAGACACATATTTGATATAGTTTAAATAAATTTAATATCTTCAGGAAAACACAAATGAACTAAAACACAGTCCTCAGGGATTAAAAGTTTTGAAGTAACCTCATACATTAATAGCTGTGGTAGTCTCTTGTCCCACTTTACTCTTTCTTTACTGTAAGAAAGCCTGTGTCATAGGAAAAGCTTAACTGGGGAAGCAGAAGCAGTCAAACTCTAAGTTAGAGAAGCGCTACATTTCCGTCAAAAACATAACAATAACATGCTTAGACAACCACACTGACATTTAAAGTGCAATGGAGAAAAAGGGCTTCAGAGAGGTTGCTTTAATTATACTACTGAGCTGAAGAAGGAAGCAGTTACACACTGCTGGAAATGAAAAAGGCAAAGCATACATTTACTACAGTTGTGTGTCTTCTAATAAGAAGAGGAAATTCAAAAATAAAAGGGACCAATCTATAAAAATTCCATGCTGGCTGAGGTATTAACAGTATGTTTTATATTGAACATCACATTCTTGTTTTTTATTAATGTGGTCTTCAAAAAGGGAAAACAGTGAAGAGATAGAGGGGGGCAAACCAGGAAGCATCTGAACTCCTTGTTCAATTGCTGTGATCAAAGAGGGTCAGAATATGGGAAGAGAGTACACAGCATGCCCAGATGAGGCTCATTTCAGTGTATCATGGGAGCCAGCTAGAAAACCTGCTGGTATGCTGGAAATTATTCTGAAAAGTCTTTATATGGTATGAACTACTCTTAGAGAACTGTGGAGAGAGAAAAAAAAAAAAGGAAGAAAGAAAACCTATTAAAGAACCTTCCTTTTGATCCTGATCTTATGAAAAGATTGAGGTCCACACATCTTACCAGACCTTTTTCTTCCTAAGGACAAGTCCTGCAACTGACGAGACCAACATAAAATCAGTGAGGTAGCCACAAGGAGTCCTGGGTGATACCCTGGTGAGGGACCTGAGCTGCTTGCACCTCAGAGGTTCCTTGGGGTGCACTACATGCTGAATATAGAGCCATCATGCGTGTTTTGGTAGTTTCCATTTTTGATACAGCGTATTTTTTCTGTTATCCAAGTATTTTCAGCTAGTAGCCTTTGCTTTAAAAAACAACTATTCTAAATAAAAGCATGACAAACATTTTTGAGCGATGCCAAAAGAGCAGATATGGTAACAATTAGTATCAGGTTCAACTTTTACCTACGTATCTGTCTTCACATATAATCTGTCCTTCTACTCCCTTATGTTCTTCCTCCAGGCCTCTAAAATCCAAATACAAATTTTCTAGATGAGGGACCAAGGCAAAAAGGGATTTGAAAACTGGTTCAAGAATGTGCCTGGCAGCTGGATTCAGCCTGGGTCTCCCAATGTAAAAACTCTCTCCCTATCTGGGCCATTCTTCCAGGCTAAGCTACAAGCAAAACACTGGTATATTAACTGCTGTGTTGGCTGAACTGTCTCGGGTCTGGTTTACATGACGCTGCAAAAAATGTTGGATACCACCTTTCCTGCAGGCAGAATTCCACTACTGCACTATATATATGGGAATGAGGAACGATACTGATTTAAGAAGAAAATTATGATGAATTTAAGAGGAAAAATAAATAGTAATAATAATAATAATAGAAATTATATAGTAATTCAAAAATAGTAATTGTATAGTAATTCTGTTTCTGTTCAAAAAGAGGAATATTCAGAAAAATAACACAGAGAAGGTTAAGCAGAACAATTCTGCAGAAAAAGATGGGTCCTATATGTATCATAGCAGCAGCTGCAGAGTACACAGCAGATTTAAGTCATACTTTTGGAGAAGTAAGTGATCCTTGCACAGACAAACATTTGAAGAGGTGTGGAATTTCTGCTACTTCCATGCAAACTCTCCATCCATTTCTTCAAAATCCTGTAAAAAAGATGCACACCAATTGTGCAGTTCTCAAACATCTTTAATAACAATTCAATAAACATCAAAATAGAGGTGAGAGGAAGAAGTAACTTGGTAATGAAGTTACAAAGTTTACTAAAAACTGTTTGAGAAATTAAGTGATTAACAAAAACATCTTACCCACATCCTATGAATCAATTGAACTCTGCTTGTACCAGAATAAATATTATAGTGCACTGAGATAAATATGTAAACTGAGCCCAAAGCTCTGTTAAAACAAGGATGGAATACCTGCAGTCTTCAAATTTGATGGAATAAGTAAAAATTAACCATAATGCCCTTTCTTTAACAGTCAAAAAATCCCAGAATGTTAACACCTACTCAAGAATGCAAAGGTTGGCCACCTCCTTTCCTCTATAGGAGTGCAGGAGTCTTAGCATCACCACTGCAACCCTCCACCCCCATATGCTACTTTCTACTGGCAGAATAACAAAAAGTTCTGCCAGAAATTCAAGACACTTAACTAAGTCTCAGGAGATCTGGATGCCAGGTTTATTTCTTACACTGGTCTCAGCACACAGTTCAGATGAGGTACTGGTACTTTGTGGAAACGTATCCATTCACTATGGTGCATTTTCACAGAAACACAGAATCACAGGATAGTCTGAAATGGAAGGGACCCACCAGGATTGTGAAGTCCCTCTCTTAAATGAATGGCCCATTCAAGGATGGAACACACAGCCTTGGTGCCATTAGAACTGTGCTGTAACCAATTGAGCCAATCTCGTTAGGGCATTTTCTTACGTTTCACAGTGATCTATCTCCTGTACCACACATGCCACTGACATGGTCCTGTCAGTGAAGGCAAGAAGGAATGATTGAGCACAGAGGGTATTTGCCAGCATTACGGGACATTTTGTGAATGAATATTTTAACTATGAAATAGATTAAGAAAACTATCACTTGACCTTCACTAAAGGTCTGAGCTCACAAATTTGAGTTTGGTGACATTTCAGTGATTGTGCACTAGAAGAAGTTTCCCTGCTGCTCCAGCTAAATTTCTAATACCCTACTGTCTAATGCCTTCTGCCAAGCACCACAGCCACTGTCATAAAAGATACATCACTAAAACACCTAAGAGCAACAAGACCAGAAAATGGGAAACCCTGGAAACTGAAGCCTTATGCACCAGAGTTCATGAAACAGTGTTCCCAGAAAAGGTGCAGACACAGCTGCTTATTTTAATTTTAAATCACTCCTGAAAATGCAGCTTATTAAACTCCTGAGTTAGGACTATTGATATTTCTACCCTGAAAAATGATAACACAGCTGTCCCAAAAGGTTTGTCATAATGACCACAATGTGCTTTATACTGGCCAAGTTGATTTCTGCATTTAGATACGCATAAAAATCTCATGTGTATCCTATACCATAAGCCTGGATTATAACTAGCAACTTTTTATCCTTTGAGCAACTCTCTTATAATTCTTCATTCTGTTTCACCTGGAAACTTAATTTTTCTATTTCTTTTGGTTAGGCAATTGATTTTATTGTCAAAGACATTTCCCACTGGTGGCTTCAAGCATGCTGGAATAAGTAGGCTCCATTTTCTTTAGTGTCAGTCCCCAATACAGGCAAACTTTCCAACTGTATCTTTTCCTTTCACTGCAGTGCTGGACATAATGCTTGTTAGAAAACACTAGAAGCTAATAGCAGATATAGATATTATTATTATAGTAATTATTTAATCTACTATAAAATTAATATATATATTAATAGCTATATTAATATATGTGTGTGAAGCACAGTACTTCGCTCACACACGTGAATGGTAACAGGCCTGTAACACTGAACTACTGTAGTGAGGGAGACCAAGGCAATCCTAAAAGCTAGCACTGACTTTAGAGGTGTTTTTCAGTTTTTACCCCACCTAATTCTAGTACAACTCTTGCTTTTTTTTCTCTCTTCTTGCCCTTCCTTCACAACTAGAAATTTGTACATCTGCATGGATGCATGGTATTTTCTGGGAATAGTTGGACATATTTCACTCATCTCTAACCCAACACTTTCTTAAACAGTTTTGAACACATGAAACTGAGTGAAAAGTTGTGTCTGAGCATTGGCCACATTGTTGGCAGTTAATCATTACATTTTCTCATTCCCCACTTCAAACGAGTTGAAATCAGATCTCTGATATCTTGTGAGGGAACTCTGTGTTTTCTAGTATCTCCTTAATCTACAAGAGTTCATTTTGACCACAGAAAAATGTGTATTCACCCCTTCAAAATACTTGTAAGGGAATGCAACAGATGGAGCTACAGGAATAGTTAGTGCTGCAGGACTCAACTACTTTTATGTTTGATGGAAGGACTTTGAAATCTACCTACAAATATGTTTGGTAAAGAGCAGCAGCACTCACAGCAGTCTGTCTGGTGAGTTGGAGAGACCAAAGCAAGTGCTTAACACAGTCTGTGCTGGCTAGTGTATCCTATTCCAAGTTTATTGCAACATCCTGATCCTTATCTTCAAAGCGCCAATTAAATACAATTCAAAATAAACTCAGTTCATGCAACAGTGCTGATCCAGTTTCTGAGTGAAAGAGGAAGAAAGCTCTCTGATGGCCTGGGTGAGCATAGGCTCATGACCTCAAGATATATGAAATAGGGAAGTTCCAGTCAAGCCAGGATTTCATTTCTCCCTCCCGTAGCCATTTTCATAACAACAGTTCAATGGCCAAATGCACAGCAGATAAACTATAAGAGGCAGCTGCTAAGCTGAGATGAACGTTCAGGGTTTCGGTAAACTCAAAGCAGTTGTACCTGCTCACCACAGCCCAACATCTCGAGTGCAGGGCAGCCCATGGGTGAGACTGAAATAATTTTAGGTTTTGAGGGGAGATCTCAGTTTTACTCTGAACACTTCCAGGAAGCAAAGGAGCCAGAAAGCCTGTAAGACTGATACCCAGCTAACATTTCTACTTGGTGTAGGCCTGAAAACAGAACAAAACTAGAGGCTTGCCAGAGTTGTGGCTGGAGGAAAGAGAGCAATGATGCAACCTAAATAGCCTGTGCTTAAGCTGTATGGGGCATCTCATTTGTCAGAAGCTGCGGGAAGGTTTGTTAACCATCAGGGCAGCAGACTGGGAAGAAAACACGTAAAATTGCTCATAGCAAGTCTCCAAGCTGTGTGATTTTTCCTGGATTCTTAATTCTTTTAGCTAGCCAGAGTTCCTAGATCACCTTCCAAACATGTTGAGAATAAAGCATGGGACAGTTCTACAGCACAGGCTCTTGCCCACAAAAATCAGGCATATGAATAGACCAGCTATACACACAATTAGTTTTCAAAATATATGGCCATAAAATTCAGTGGGATCCACATACCTAGTATTTCCAAGATTCTCAACAAGAGGGCATTCCATCCAGGTTGGCAGTGATTTCAACATGCTTTGGGGTTAGGTTGTACTAGTACTTTAATTCATATCTGTTGAGACCCTTAGAATTGTAACCTTCTCCATTACTACAAACCAATTTTTGATATTTATTTGGAGATCCACTTTAAAATCCAGTTGCATAACTTTGCTTCTGTCTTCAGTGTAGCACATATATAAATGACTTGTGAAATGGAGACTAAATTAGCCAAGCTTTTCAACTGAGTATCTACCTCTACACATCTTAAATGATTCATTTGTGTAAAAAAAAAAAATTAGGATTTTTTGTGAATAGTATTTCTCTCAAAATTCTCATGAAATGACTACCAACCACATGCATGCTTTAATCTGCCCATGGCACCATGCAGAAAAAGCAGTCCCTAACGGACTTGTTTGAAGCCAGGTTGATAGGGCCCTGAGAAACCTGGTCTAGTGGAAGGTGTCCCTGCATGTGGCAGGGAGAGCCTGGAACTAAATTATCCTTACTAACCCTCCCAATGCAAACCAATTCTATGGTTCTATGATCCTGTGACTTTCCTCCTGCAATCAACAAATTTACCCACTAAAATGACATTGTTCTATCTGAATGTGTCGGGTTTTGTTTTTCCTTTTGCTTTGAAATAGGTTTTTTGCTTCTTTCTGACATAATTATATTTTTAAATATTCAGAAAGTAATTTCTTCAATACCAAAGCAAGCAAAAGGTTCACACAAGGCACAGGGAACAACTTGATAGTTAAAGTTTGTAGTTAACTTTGCAATCTAGGACTCAGACAGAAGCAAAGTAGGAAAAAAAATTAAAACAATATGTGAGATAGGAATCTTTAATCAACCTCGTTGTATCAGCCTGGGCCCAGCATTCCACCCTGTCTTCTGAGGTTACCCAGCACCACTTTGAAAATGGATTATTTTCCACTGAAAACAATGCCAAAAAGGGGTTTTAGCTCCCCTGGGGGAAATTAGAACAGCCTGGATCATCAAATGGGAAAAAATAATCATTATCAGGAGCAGTAAAAAACAGGGGGGAAGAAAAGGTGAAACTAAACTCAGATTTTGGACCACTTTATGTGCCTTAGAAGTGGCTTTGAAAACCAAGATGGATTGGCAAAAGCTTGTGTGTTTGTGATGCAGAGAAGCATTTGATTCTCTAGATATAGAGAAGATATAGAGAAGCTCCTATGCTTTTTCCAAGATGTCTGGTCCAGAAATGTACTTTTGTAAACAGTCAATAGCTAATCCTGGAGGACTTAAAGCACTGATACACTAAAAGTATTGTACACCTTTTCTTACTAGGTCAGAGGAATTGCCAACACATATGAAAGATTTTATGCGTGTGTGTATATATATATAACCCCTTATACATGCCTATAGATCAGAAATACATTCTATGGACTTACTATGGCTTAATATATACACATCTTTAACTTGGTGTCCCTTCTTTTGGGTGAGAGAAATTTTCCTAGAGCTAGTACCATTTACTTGACAGTGATCCACCAAAGAGCTCCAGTGCCAGCTGCCAGCATAAAAAACTCCATTTGCAACCAGCCTAAATATATTTGCAATACAACACAAAAACTAAATTCCAACTGCAGGAGTAGTAAGGCATAGGTGGCAGAAACACTGAGAAAGTGAGAAAGCGGTGAAACATATTCTCCCAGGTACCGTGAAGTTGAAACATGAGTGCTACAGCAAGCAGCCAGTTAAGGCATCATCCTTGACAGGTTAGTTTCAAAAAAAAAAAAAAAAAGGTAAAAATTAGGAGCAATTCTGAAAGGACTGTTAACTAACATTCAATTAAACTTCTAGGTTGGTCTCCTAAGAACCAAACTCTCTTGCATAAATGTCCCATGCTAGCACCAAATGCTAAAGGAAAACTTGGTCGACACCCATATTTCCTCTTTACATAATGTGTAGCTTATATAAGATGGTTAGAGCTTTGGCCCTGCTATATCCCTCTTTTGCATGCCTGCAGCAGCTCACTGCTGACCTCAGTTATGTATTAAAGCTATCTGGAAGCCAACAGCATGTAACCATACACCCATAATTGAGTACATACTTGAATGCTTTGTCAAACAGGGAACCACTGATGAATTAGTGCCCATATAACTAATAATGAAATAATAGTAATGTGCATTTACATTGGGATTATGCTGCCAATGTTTTATGCCAGGGATGTATCAGCCACTGATGACTGGAAAGCAGTCTACAGGCAGCCCATGAAAGCCCGCTGCCACACACTGGTGTGGTCATTTATGGTTGGACACAACTTGCAAAGAACCAGCAGTGGGCCTAAGAGTCTGGGATGTGCCAGTAATGCTCTTATCTCCACATAATATCACTAAACAATGGTACTGCTACCATCACATTTCCAACCTAATGCCTATATAATACCAATCTGCAACAAAAGGCTCTTTCTGTGCCATAGCAAACAAGTAATCTAAGATTAAGTCTCTTCCTGCTTTTCAGTTCTTCACCCTGACACAGCTGGTGCCTCTGAACTGGTGCAATGACAACAGTGCCAGTGCACTCACACCACTGGAATTCTAACTGCCTCCCTAATAACTTTATTCAGAGCAAACGGATAACAGCACTGAAATTATCAACAACTTCTGATAACCCATCAATGCAAGCATTCATTGATGCTCAGCAGGGTAAATGCAGCAGAATTAGCAATAGTAAGGAATACAATGGAAAAATCTGGGGAGGCTTTCAATAAATTGCTTAGTCGTCCTTTCACACTAATTTAAACTTTTATTTCCCACATTTCCCCCCCATCTTTATACAGAAGTATTGCTGGGTGCATAAAGTGATCTTGGAGCTGGGTACCAAAATCAGAGCTGTTGCAGTGCTGAACATGCCAGCCCCTGAGGTGCTCTGCTGACCCGTGCGATGCAACAATCCACTGCTCAAAGTGAGCAAGGGTGACAGAGCCAGCAGCCCCTTGCAAACAGAGCAGAGTAAGCAACAGTGAAGGGGCAAAATCACTACAGATTTTGATAAAACAATAAAAAATATCTGTGGAACAGATTCAACAACCTCCACTGCTAAGTATATTAAACCCAGTCAGAGCTTTTGAGAAGGCAAGAAACCATGTGTCACAGCTGTGGCAGCTGAATAACTATATTCCTCCTGCATCCTATTAAAGGGATTTGTCCCAAGACTTAATTGGCAGTTTCACTATTTCTTTTTTGCTCAGCAATGTTAATGTATTTTTCATCACCTTTGCTGTGGAAAAGGCACCAGCATAGCCGGGCTGAAAATCAGACTGTAGGTGCATTGCAAATTCCAGGGCTTCATTTTTCACAGAAAGTCAAAACCACCTTTAAGTGAATAAAGCAGCTGTCCCACCACACTGACAGTAAGCCTGCCATACCTTCGGTTAACTTCTGGCACACAGACAGGGACTTAGATCTCCTCCAAGACAGTCGAAGAATAATGAAAAAGCAACTTTGATGCTACCTGAAACCAAACTATTCCAAGCACATTGCCTGCATTCCTCAGCTGCAGGCACTGAGCCAGGACATGGAGATAATCATTCAGGCTGGCAATGGGGGAGGGAGAAAGGAGCTTAAGGACCCAAGAGCTGAAGTACTCAGAGCAAGAAAATCTAGAAAGAATTTAATCTGCAAGGTAGCAATACAGTCATGTTTCTTTCCCATTCCATTCCCATTATGTGCTTTAGAGAATTAAAATAGTCATGGACATGGCAGTATTTTTGTTTCTTTTTTGCTCCTTTATCTGTTCCATAGAAAATGTAGATTTATACATGAAGCAAATGGTTTCTCTCTCATCTCACACTGCTTTTTCAACTGTGGCAACATCCCCTGTTTCAGAAGGACAAATGGCTCAGAGTAATACCTCGACAACACTGGAACATTTTACACTGGGGGAAAAGTTTCTCCTTATCTTTTCCCAATCATGAAGCCTGCCCTTTAAGCCTGAGATTTGATAACCATAATTAATTACTTTTATTTATCTACCAATATAGGTATGTAGACCCAATATAAATCGGTTCTTTCAATACTGCAGCATCTGTTCTTTGACTTGACAATCTGCTGCAGAAGTGAAGTTCGCACTTTGTAGAAAAATTCTAGTTAAAAAAGGACTCCTGGGACATCGAGCTCTTCCTCCTTGCGTTATGAGAGTCAGAGGAAAAGGGGAGAGCAGCAGCCTCTCTATGTCACTACAGTATGCAACAGCAACTTTGTGTGACTCAGACACTTGAAACATTCCTGGAAATTTCTTAGTAACTATAACTATGGATTCAACTCCACCAACTATGGCAACTTTTGAGTTGTAAAGAACTAGCATACTCTGTTCTAGCTATTGTGTCATACATATCTATCTAGGTACAGGTCTGCAAGGTAAGAGCAGCAGCAGCCCCTGGCAGGCCTTAGTAAGTTTCCTAAAGCTCATTAAGAGCCAACAGGATGGAGAAGGGTACATTTGTGGGTTTACCCACCCTATGGCCCCTCAGGATGTCATGTCAGCAGAATTTGTGTTCTACTTGCTTTTCAAATTCCAGCAAAGGTGGCCTTAAAGGTAGACTGTGCACTATATAAATCACTATTCCACTGAAGAAGACCTACCCAAGCTACATATATTCCAGCTTTCAACTTTTGTCTCAATATGTGGGGACCAGAAAGAAAACCCCACAGGCAGGTACCAGACTTTGCCTTCAAGGGCTCTCCAGGCAAAAGAAGACTTGACATTAGGATACATTTCTTTGCTGAGAGGGTGGACAAACACTGGAAGAGGCTTACTGGAGAGGTGGGCAAAGTCCCAAACCTGTCAGTGTTTCAGAAGTATTTGGACAACGACCTTCATAAAGTGAAGCTGTTGGGCGTTTGGTCTAGATGAATGTTGTACGTAACTTGCAATTGAACTTGTATATTCTAGTTTAAGAAGGGGTCACGCTGAACTGTCCTCTCCCAGTGCTCAGCAGAGGTGAGCAATGTAGAATGGTGAGTAGAGTGGTTCCAAAGAATGCCTTAGGAACTGACACTGAAAAACCAAGTAATTTTCTCCATGGTCAAGTGCAGTAGCAGAGCAGACAGTAATGAGGCCATCTTTGCTTTTAAGAGCAGAGCATGTGCTGACAAAAGAGTATAAAAACAGTAGAAAAGAAGTAACAGCTCAGTGTGACCTGATTTCCACACAAAATATTATGGAATGTTTTAGAGCCAAACGCACAGTCTATTTATACCCCAAAAGCATAAAAAGATGCATTAAAAGAACACCAAAACTATATAAAACGAGAATATTTAAAGTCTTACCTTTGAGCCAATGAGCGTGTACAGCCATTGGATGGTTTCATTATGATTTATCACTCCATTCATACCATCGACATAAAGCATTATCTGGCCCAAGGCTATTGCAAAGAAAAGAGAGAAAATAAAATTAGATCTAGTGAACACTTTTTATAATTCTAAGCATTGCTGACAATTTTCTCTGAGCAGGGTTTACCAGAGACATGGGGAGTTCAACTAATGAAAGATATATTGGGCAAGATTGTGCTGGATTAAATCCTGGGAAACTGCACAAACACTACTGACTTATTCTGAAAATATAACTGTGAATTTCATTCAGAGACAAGCCCAAACACTTGTTCTTTCCTAGAAGATGCCGTATTTTATGCTCCCCAAGTCTGCAAACAGTACTTTACACACTGCTTACTATCACAATTGTTCCTTCAGCTACAGCGCTTTACATATTATGAGCCAAGACTTTCACCATTTGTTTCAGCACCATATATAATGTTTGGAATTAGTATATTTGAACTGACAGTTTCAGTGAATTCCAGTGATATGAAATTAAAGCTGGATAATTAACATCAATAAGGACATCAACTATTCACTACTGCACAGTGCTCTCTTGAAAAGAAGTTTTACATTTTACTGAGAAAATACAAAAAAGCAAAGCATGGTTATAACAAAGAAGCACCTTGATTAATCTATCCAAAAGCTTTACAACAGCATTAAAAAATATACTAGTAAAATATTTCATAACAGTATTTTCATAGTTTGCAATTGTGATAATATGAGACTTTCAAGAGACAACAGCTATTAAATCTTTTCTGAATGATAAGAAGAGACAGTTTTTGTAAGGATTATGAAAAGAGAATTAGTACAATTCATCTATCAGCTTCAAAAGTTTCCACTGTTAGATCTTCTGCTTTATAGCCAGAGATCAAAGCACAGTGGGATGAAAAAGAAATCCCTGATGTAACACCTTTTAGCACAGCCTGTTGGCATAACAACTCTATTTAATGCACAGCCTGGTGAGCCCCTAGAACATTGCTTTATGGGGGAAAAAAGAAAAAAAAACAGCCACAGGGTGAGGAAAATTATGACACTATTAATCTTCCAAACACATTCTGAATGTTTGCTAACTTTTGCACAGGTTGTGTGCAGTGCAGCATCATTTAGCTTGAGGGCAGATTTTCAAAGACACGAATGCTAGGCAAGCACTTAGGTACCCCTATAGCCAATGAGCTAACAGTCATTTTTGCACCATCTCCTCCTTTTCCCTTTGGTCTAGTTGGTCAATTTATAGTTAAAAACCTGAGGTACTATTTTTACATTCTTTATCTCATCTGTCACACGAAGCTAGAAGGAAAGTCACACTCACTGAATTCCACACAATCAATGAAGACTGAGAAAAAGCAAGCAAGAGAGCTCTGGCACAGAGATAACACGTGTCCTAGGCAGGCATTGCCACTGGAGTATGCCAGGCACTCTCTGCTCCTCCTCTCCAGGAAGCAATCAGTCAGCACTCTCTGAAGACATGTCTCTCAGGTGAATAAAATCAGGTGGGAGGGACACAGGCCCAAGTGTTATGGTAAAATAAAAGATGTAAGTCAGCCAGTAAAAAGAGAGATGAATTACACTGTCTGAATAAATGGCTGCTTTGAAGCATTTCATTGCAGGTAGAGGAAATGCTACTATCCCAGCAGTAATCAGAGAAAGTTCTTAATTCTTGTTTTTACTTCCTTTCAATGCTAAAAAGATTTGGCAGTGGATCAGGATGAGATCCAGTCATGATAAGGTCAATAAATCCATTCTTTTCCCCTTGCAAATTCTTTGGTTGAGGGTGAAATGCTTTAATTTGAATTTGAAGCAAATGTGAAACAAATTTAAGTCTTGAAGCATATTTTCCAAATTAATATAGAAATCAAAGACAGCAAAAAGTTTGCTTTAAAAAACACATACACAATACAAAATTACTCCACTGCTTATACTTAAGACTAATTAGACAGGAAGGCTAAGCAAGAGCTGGCATGCATTTGTTTTGGGCCTGTTAGATGTGACTCTCCATAACAGCAATATGTTAAGGCAAATTAGTAGACCTTAGAAAGAAGCCAAAAACTGTTTTAGGGATTCTTAAAAACACAAGAAAAAAACCACTCCCATTGCTGCTTGAACTAGTGGCCAGTAAGTTTCACAGGGCAAGGAATTACAAATGCCATGAAACAACCAAGATGTAAACAGTTATGTGTCCACATCCAAATCACATCTCCAGTAGTTATCTGCCATACATGAAGCTCTCAGCTGCTGCCAAACCTTGGTGTGGATCTTCATACTGCTATTTCCTGTCTTCAGGGGTCAGAAAAATGAGACAAGATGGGTATGGTTGAGGGGAAATCTGTTTTCATTAAGAGGTAGAGCAAGATAAGGAGAATTTGTATTTTGTACAAAGCTGAAGCTCCATAAATTCTTAGTAAAAGAAGGCCAGAAGAAGACCTAAGAGGAGGAGAATGATGGTTTTCATACCCCATCAGGTTTCTGCGCTGATCAAGAAAAGATATTTCCTTTACCATAACCACACCACACAGCCAAAATGGAAGACACCACCAAAAACACCAGTGTAGGAGCAGGCTGGAGGTCTTTGGGCCCTTCCAGGCCTGAGTAAGACACAGCAGCTTGGCATTAAATGGAGACTGACAGAGGACATTTTACATTCTTTGAAGCTTTTCTACCCAACTCCTATCTCACCTCTCAGCCCACAGCCATACTCTGCTGAAATGGCTGTGGCTGAAGCGCAAGCTCCACACACCCAGTGCGCCCACACATCCGCCACCAACATCCAAGGCCCCAAGAAGGGAGGGCAGCCTCATCTGCACGACAGTTTGGAAGGCCAATCTAGTCCAAAATAATTTAAGTTCACATCTGTCTGTGCCTTTAACCAAACATTTTTTTTCTTCTTTACCAAAAAATGAGGAGGCTATTTAATCCATTTAATCCCATCCCTCAGCTAACTGGAATTCTTTTTGGAAGTATATTAACAACTTACTTGTATTAGGAAAGTTTACTATTGTGCAACAAGGGGCTGGGAGAGGGGAATTTAAATATGAAGCAGACCTAATTTGGAATTTCTTTGTTCCCACTACCGTTGTCAAACCCTTAATCTTATGTGAAAGTAGTGTGTGACTTTACCCATAGCTATTTTCAAGTGGAAAATTGATGGATTTCTTAGGAAAGGCTTAGGCTAGAATAGGACAGACCAGCCAGAAAGCTCAGAGATTTCTGTGAAATAAGAGGTTTAAGAAAGCCTCTAAAAACTTGCCAATATTGGCACTGATACTCTCCTGGGATATAAAGTTTACAGGACCAAAGAGGAAAAGCTCTAGCACAAAACATCATCACAATGAACATCATTTTAAGTTAAAGTCTCTTTATCCCACCCAGACTGGAAAAAGTTCCAAAGCTGCTCCTTGCCCGGGCACACACCTGCTTCTTCAGTCTTCTCTGCTTCCGTTTTACCACAAGACTGACTTAGAGAAAACAAAATCACTGAATCAGCAGAAAACCTATTTTCATACAATTTCCCATGAGTCAAACCCCTTCTCACCGTGTCAAGAATTACAGCAGGGATGCATCTTGTGACTGCGTGTTTCCATCAGAATAAGCAAAATGTACAGCATGAAGCAGACCAAAGACAGACCTTTGTCACTGCAGGTTTCAATCCCAAGAAAGCTTCAGGCCCAAGTTCATCAATTCATACCCAGTAGCTGTGGTGGATGTCATGTGCTGCAACATGCATGTACATGCATGTACAACAACATGCATGTTGTGCACACTTATAGACAGGTGTGCACAACAGACAATGGTGATGAAACTAATGGGGAAGAAGAATCAGCTGCTAAAATTCATATTTTCATTGCTAGCTAAACTCTTACCATCATCAATGAGAAATCAAGGGTCTGTGTGATTGCATTCATTCCATTTGAAAACTTGACTGCTAGTTTGGGTATTCTATCCTGGGCACCAAAAAGGAAACATCCTGATGCAGAAAAACTCCATCTATGTCTAGTGAGAGACCCCAGGAAGGAGATAATACAGTTACCTAATGGAGTACTACAAAGGTACTAGCATACTACTACTACTACTAGGTGGTAATTCTGAAGAAAACAACCATACTTCAAACGTCTTTCTTGGTGTTTCCTCATTAGAGGGAGGCAAGATCCCAGCTACCAAGGGGGACCATCTTGAACACAAAATCTCCAACTCAGCTCAGCCTCGAGAGTCTGTATGTCAGAAGCTGCTACTTTTGCTTGTAGCACATTCCCACCATGCTTGCATGCACACCCTCCGATCAGAGCTTATTGTCTCTAAAAAATCCAAGGATATTTAATTTCCCTGATGATAAATCAGTATTAAATACAACTTCTGTACCATCCAGCTACTTGAAAATTAGCAAAATCACAGCAGAGCTCCTTCTTCTAAGAGGCGACATCAGATAAAACAGATGACCTGGACTCTCCACTGCTTCTGAAAAGGATCTTACAAAGCAACACTGTGGCAAACCACATGACTCACACTCAGTCCACATCACTAGAACCACCTAAAATTTGTGTGTTTGGGGGTTGGTTTTGTTTTTTTCCTGTTACTATTTGTATGGGTTGGTTTTAGCTTCAGTGAAAAATCTGCTATTTATAGAGCTATTCCAATTTCTTTACTATTGTTGATTCTATATGTAATGTCATCCAGAAGCTAAAAAACAATCTTGTTCCTGGCCACAAGTGCATGAATATTTTGTTTCTTATCAAATATTTTTAAATCCCAAATCTTTTAATTTGGCATATTTGCCCTCTGTTCGTTTGTTCTTTCTATTATAACACACATCATGGTTCAAACAGGCTAAGGAATTAATTTTCAGAACTCCCATATAAGCCACAGGCTGAACTTCTATTACACAAGAACTGAACTATCTCAGAAGAATCACATTGAAGAACTAATGCTCTGAACCAAAGCTGTAAAACCAGTTCTGAACAGATGTCAATGCATTAAGTTGTAATTATACTTCAGAAGCTCTTATGCTGGTCAACACTACTTTAAACTCGAACTTTTTGTCTTATGCACTTTGAGAACTTCTGCAAGTTAGTTTCAGATGTATTTTTCAAAGTTCAAATCTTTTGCAGAGACAGTGATTTTTCCAGATCAAACTCAATCTTCATTTTTTCCTCCATCTACTTTACAAAAAATACATAGAGACACCACAAGTCCACCACCACAGAAACATACTACACAGGAATTTTCTCCTCTCCATGTTTGCTCTGTCACCCTTTTCCTCTGGTGTTTCTGCCTTTAAAACAGGACACAGCCAAATCAAAGGGGACACAGCACCTTTATTCAGCTGACGTGTTTCATCAAAAGCTGATCCTTTATACCCACCATGAACACGTGGCAGTGGACAGTCCCTAACAGAGCCAAAGCATCTTCTTTTCCAGGATTTCTTTTGTGCTATTTTAGAAAATTTGAGTGCAAAGAAAGAATGGATGCTCACTTGACTCTGCCAGTAGTTAAACTACTGAAGGCCTTTTTATATGAATTAAAACCTAGCTTACAATTATGCATTATAAAGGGTTTGCAGGATTAGTCATAATTGTTTTAATAATTATTTTATGTTGCAGCACTCAAGCTTTGAATGCACTATGTTCTAGCATGTTTTACAAGATTAATAACACAGCGATGTAAAATAAACTGGATACTGCTTATATAGCAATAGGTAAAAACTTTTCCTCATGAGGAATAAATATCTAATTAAAATAACTTATTAATAAGTGAGCAAATATAGCTGAGAATTGGACTGCTATTTTGCAAGCTGACTAGAGGAATGGAAGAATGAAAAAAAAAAGGAAGGAAAGAAAGAAAGGAACAAGATAAATGGAAGAATTAAGGAAGGAAGAAGATGGGAGAAGGGGAAAAAAAGACAAAAGAAAAGAATACGAAAGGCTAAGTAGATGGTTTTAAAAGATACTTATTCATCCTCAGTGCTTCATGAAGCAAAACGCATTTGGAAAAAGATACGTGTGGTAGCCAGTAATTAAGATGACATATATACAGATGTAGAGCTGAATTAGGCAGCTGCTTCTTAATGGAGTCAATATTGGCTGTAACACTAAATAATGTTCATCCAATTTATATAATGTACATATTTTTCTTAAGAATTGAGATTTTTTTGAGTTTGAAAGCATTTTCCGAGGAGACTTCCTCATTGGCCCTCAGAACTTAAATTCTGAGGGAGTAGGACATGATGACAAGATTGCCAGATTTTCTTGTGAAGGTGAGCTATTCTGCAAAAGCACCATAGCAGAGCAGGACATTGCCCATGCAAACACTGAAGACTTATCTCCAATGGACTTACCTCATCTCCTAGCTATGGACTCCTGCAACGAGTACTGATGCTGCAGCCAGGGAGAAATAGTTTGGTTTTAGAGCAGAAATTAGAATCTGTTTCAGGATTAGGTCTCTCATCTTTAAATGCATTTTAAACTGTTTATCCTGGATTTATCAAGCTAGAGGCTGCCTAGCCCAACCTGTCACTCAAACTAGGGAAATCCAGAGCAGGTTATTCATTACTCTGTACATCTGTGTGTTGAATATAGCTCCAGGTTGCTGCTCAGCCTCTCTAGGCAACCTGTGCCAGTGCTCAGACACCCTCACAGGATTTTTTATTAATTTTTTTAATTTAAATCAAATTTCCTGTATTTCAGCTAGTCCCAATGACAAGCCTCTTGTCCTTTTATTGTGCATCTCTGAAATCAGGCTCTGTTCTTACTCTCCCAATCATATATTCAGTTCCCTTCATAACATTGAAATTTAATTAAACTGAATTTAAATGGAAGATGCATACATAGTCAAGAAATCAAAACTACACATTAAGCTAAAAGTCTCCAAAAAAAAAACAACCTTCAATTTAGGATTAAACTAGGGAAATTTAGTGAGCCTCCCAAGTTAAGAAGTGATACCTTAGTGCTTTTATTTGGGAGCTGATTGAGTAATTTAGTCTGGCAATGTGCTAGATGTGATGGATTTCAAGGCCTTTACCTCTCCATTAATCATCATGAACATAAGCCTTCTGTCTGTGTAAACAATACTAATCCTGACTTTGAAGGTACAAAGAAGGAAACACAAACCAACCTTTGCAGAATGGAAAAGATAATTTTTGCAGCTCCCTTTCTTGAGCTCCTCAGACACCTATTTACCCTGCACAAAGAAAGGTCCTGCAGGTGCAAGCTGTCTTTTATCAATCATTATCAATTACATACAGCACATCAGTTTGGAATTCCAGCATCTGCTTTACATGCCAAAAAACCTAAGCTTTGAGAATGAACTCAGCCTTTGGACTGGGAAACACTCTAGAGTCAGAAATGGGTTTGGAAGAAAATGCAATCAGGAATCAGTATCAGCAAAAAGCACAGGTTATTTTGATTGTTGGACTCTGTGTGTTGTTGCACCTGGGGCAAAGAAAAGTATGAGGGAATACATGGAATTTTTCTTTTTTTCTATTATACATCAGCAGGATTTTGCTCACTGCAAGTAGGCTGCCAGTGACTATGGAAAAAAGAACACTGCCTTGGGGCTCTGGCAAGTAAAGAAGTGTGGCACAGCTAGGTTATTTAACAAATGGACTAACACTAGAGCAGAAAAAGGACATATGGTAGGGTAAAAGTGTTCACATACCGAACATTTTTAGTCATCAACAGTGCTTCTACTTAGTACAACTGTAAACCTTCCAAAATGAAACCTGTGGTTTTGAAGCGAGCAAGTGATAAATTCTCACTGACAGCTTTTTCCCCCTGTTTCTCTTGGGGGAGAAGCCACATTTCCAAATATTTATTTTTTTCCTAAAAAGAAAGAAGATTCTCAGGGAAGCAAAAGGGGAAAAATCAACAATTCCAAGCATTATTGTATTCCTCTTATTACAGGAATATCTTACTACATATCCCTTCCTACAATTTAATAACTTATAATATTCATATTTCCATGCAATTCTTACTAGAGGAATATTGTATTTTATTCTTATTATTAGAGGACTAGAAGAATAAAAAATAAGATAAAAAACAGCGTCAGTCAAAATTTCAGACGTCACCCAGCTCCATCAGCACAGTCTTTGTAAAGCGTAACATTGATCAATGATTTCTTGCTGCCATGTAGCAACAAGCTGGTAATATCATGAGAGCTAGTGTTCTCCTAGATAGGAGTTCTTTGTTTTCTAAGCTCAACTTCATTCTCTGAGGTCCAGCCCTGGGCAGGTAAACATGGGCTCAGTTTGGCATCCTGGGATAACAGCGTTGCAATCAGTATGGTTGCTAAATACACTTAAACCAGGGTTTAGCACAGAGGCTTAGAGAGAGTTGCAATGATTTCCAGGGGCATGTAAATTTACCTCTGCTACTCCCATGCCAACAGCCAGTCTCCAAAATTCATGTATTGTGATATTCACTCAATAAACCTGGACCTCTGAAAAATGACACGAACTATATTCCCGAAGAACAGAAAAGCTGTGAAAGAAAGATGAATGAAAACCACTGAAAACAGTAATCCTACCACTTGTGTTTTACTTCACTTCTCACAGAGTGTTTTGCAGGAAACAAAGCATGCTGCCAAAAGTGACTCTCAGGAAGCCATCCAATTTTGAGTTAAATTCAAACACTGTTTATTCTAGCCATTAGAATAAGGTATGTTTGGGGAACACCAGGGTAGAGATGCACTGAGAATAAAAATACAAGTAAAATTCTGCAGCTATTTACTTCAATATAAAGCTGTTTTCTTAATTCTTACATAGTTCTTTCACCTGGAGATGCATTCCAAACACAGTTCCCTCTTCTTCCAATGTGAGGTACTACGTGTGAAAAGCACAATAAAAGTTATTTTAAGAAGCACTACAAAAAACTTTACGTAGAATCACTTTTGTAATTTCTTGTTGCTTAAGTGACAACAGGTACATATTTTAGACAAAGCCAGAAGTTCCTAGAAAGGGATCCATCGGCTTTCATCATCTCAGCAGACAGGAATGCAACAAGTGAACACACAGCACAGATGTATTAAGATTATTCCAGGGCACTTGAGTAGTGTTTGAAATGTTAGTGTCAAAAAAGATAAAGAAGCTCTGCTTTTTAAAATTGTGCTTTTTAATACAAACTTGAGACTTCAAAGCTTTTATCATCTTGAAACCAACTGATTTAAAGAGCACTGTAGAGCAGCAGAGAAAGTAATTTTTCTTAACTTTATTCCAGACCATCCAAAATCCTTGAATAAAAGTTTCCTCCCCTGCTCAAGAAGGACTCACTCAAGGGCAGAAATTAGTAGGATAAACAAGAACTGACTATGCTTTAAATTCAGCAAATAAATTAAAACAGTTTCTAAGCAAAGTGAGAGAAAAAAAATGTCTGTTCAAAGCAAAGACAAGACTGGAAGTAAGGCCTTCTCACAGCATCCCAGCCTTTTCAGCATACTGTGTTGGCTAAAAATGAATCAAACCAAACAGCCCGAAAATAAAAGCTATTTGAAGCAAGATCTCTGTCTTTTATCTTCTGAGGGATAGATCCCAACATCCAACGATTTTATGAAAAAGAATGCATCTGTCACTTTTTATTCACTTATCTGTCTTAAAACCAATAGTGAGTGTATCTTTCTAATTTTCTTTATTGTAATTATATCATGACAGATGCTGAAACTAAATTCCTGATATACTTTTCAGATATTTTATTGCTCTTCAGCATGCTTAACCTGTCTCTAATGTTTCAGATAGACTCTACCCTGCAGTAATGTGCATGCCATTAAAGAATTCACTTTCATCTCTTGAATTTATGCTTGTTAGGGCAAATTAATGAAAGACTCTATTCTTTAAGTACTGGCTAAACAAAGCCAAAGTCAGCACTAGAAAGCAAACCAATACAACACTTCATTAAATGTGCTTTTTATTTCTTCTTTTTTCAAGTATGTCTGTTCTAGGTGAAATTTAGGGTTATACAGTCTCCTTTCAAATCTCACAGTAAAGAATGTCTCAAGCCACAAGTTCATACCTCCCATTTGAAGTGGACTTCCCATGAGAAAGGTGCAGGGAAGAGACGTAATTACAAATCCCTTTAAGTACAGAGCTCACACTCTCCCCAAAATATTGACTGAAAATGCTGTTTTGTGTCTCTGCTCATTCATCTCAGATAATGAGCAAAGATTCCTTCCAAATTAACTGTAATTCTCTTCTAATCCCTCTATTCTTTTTTCCCCCTTCAGCATGGTGATAGTGAGAACTCCTTTGAATTCTGAATCCCACCTTATTACAGCAATTCTTAAAGAGAAACATAACAAAATCATTGGTGTCATGCTCAGACTTCTCTGCTCTCTGACTCAGTAGGTGGACAGCTAAAGCACAACACACGCCGGTCCTGTTTTTTTTTGCTTTCTCAAAATTTGCAGTTGACATTTACAAAAAAAATTATTTCTAATTTCTGATTGAAATAAAGACAGAATAGAGAATCTCTGCTTTGAAATTTATTTTCTTAGCATATTAAAAATGAATAAAATAGATTCAAGAACAAAAACAAAACAAAACCAAAAAAGTATTTGGGGGCATAAGCTTCATTTGACCAAAGAATGTAAGGTCTGCCATTGGTAACCAATTGTCATCTATGTGGTGGCAGGGAGAGATAATCATGTAATAGCTGAATATGAAGAAGAAGGCTTTATTCAGGTTTGACCATCTACATTTCTTATGTACCAGTAACCCTGTAAACGAGAAATGCAGTTGAATAACCATATTTTATTTATAGAGAATATTTGAGGTGATTTTATTCCTTTTGCTGATTATTCTATGATTCAGTGATCATTATTGGTAATCCTCATACAAACCAAGCATGTTTCTATGACTCTATTATTGGTCAGCACTCCCTTAGGAGGAGTTACATAGGACTGTATGGTTATAGGATCCCAGGATAACAACACTGAAGAAGATGGTGCAGAGACAATTTGGAGACAGGAGTTTTGCAGCTCCTTGTGTTAGTTTGGAGCAAGGTTGCTGAGCTCTGCTGTATGACCAATAACATCAGGCTCCACATAGAAGCAGCTAAATTACTTCCAGACTCAAACCAGTCCTGGAAGTATCACGGACACTTCTGCACAACACTTCTCCAGTAAGTGATGTGGCCTGAACCCAAACCATCTGTGCATAACTGGAGTAGAAGGCTATGCATCTATGGAATAATTAGTCCACAAACAAGAAAAACCATCATGGGCAATTAGCTAGGTACTCAGAAAGAAGTTAAAAGAACATTAGGTACACAAAATTCAAGCACTTGAAACTTCAAGAAATGCCAGAGTTAAGATTCCTGCAGAAAACTTTGTTCAGCCTACTCTGTGCACAAACTTAACTATGTCAAAATCAATTTTAAGAAACAATATTCCTGAGCTTTGGAGTACTTCCTCGCTCAAAGTAAGTGCTGCAAAGTACTGTCTATAAAGCACTCTCTCACTGTGTGGTCCTAGGAATTTTTCAGTGCAAACCTGCTGTGAAGACAGAATATTTCATTTCCTGCGGGATGATGTTCATCAATACACTGAGTGCTCCACAAGTCTGAATACTTTTTCTGCATAGCACATTGATGAGGTAAAGAAACTATTCTGTTCTGGAGGGAAGTTGGGGCTTCCACTAGCTCTGGATATCACATCTGAGACACCTGATGATCTGACTTGTATTTGAGAATACCTTTTGGTATAACAGTACTTCAAGTTTAGGCTAAGCTCTGCACAGTACGGTCTCAGATTGGGCTCCCAGAAAACAAACACTCCTTGACAGGGAACATAATGATACTTTCTGACAAGTCAAGCTGAAATTTCTTGCCTAGAAGGTACAATACATACTAACACTGTGGCAGAGATTCAGTTAAAACCTTTCTCCCGCTATGTCAGGAACCTTAAAATGTGTAGCACCACCATCCCTTTTCTCTCCTTGAACTTTGAGAACGGACAACCTTATTTCCAATGTCTGGAAAACTTGGCTTTACAAACATTCTAATCCTTTAAGAGTTGGACTCAACGATCCTTGTGGGTCCCTTCCAACTCAGAATATTCTTTGTAATCTGCTTTTTTGTTAGATTGGTTTGTTTTGGTTTTGAGGAAAAAAACAAAAAGGTGTGCGTAAAAGAATCCCTTATCACACTCATCATGTGAAAGTGGAATGAAACTCTGATGTTCATCAAACTGGGTTTTGCAATTTAATTTAACAGAACAAATACTTTTCCCATTACCTTTTTACACAACCTAAAGCAACAAACAAATCTACAAGCTACTTCTGGTTTATAACACAAGGCACATTGGCAGAAGTTGCTTTCAACAGACACGATTTAAAAAGTTCATTACATCCTTGCAACAACACTTGGAGCTTGAAGAAGCAAGAGTCATTTCAGATGGATAGCAATTCAAGTGACATATCTAGAGGTACTTGGCTGATCAGCTTTTATACCCCTGAGCTTCCACAAAACACCACCCACCATCCCTAATGCACAGCTTTGTCATCCTCCAAACTATTCTCTGGATTTGGGGCACCTTCTCTATTCATCCATGTTTCTCAACAGCAACACTGATAAAATGTCACAAAATGCCAAAACTTTCTCATTACCCTACTGAACCCTAAGAGGATGATGAGCATCCTGCTGCTCTAGAGAACAAATTCTGGCAAGTGGAGATTATGAGACAGGGAGAGACAACAGACCTCTGATCTGCTCTACGCCACTGTTCCTGAAGGATACTGCTCTGTGGCCTCCTAGTTGTCCTGGATGGGCATCTTTAGCTCCAAGCATCTATTCAAAATACATCTCACCTTCTTTTGGGGCTGGTACGCATATGTCTGGGAGAATGCTGCTAACAATTTGATCACTGTTATCATCCAGAACAACCTCTGTTTAACAAATGATTATTAAACAAAATCGGGTAAATTACTTGCTTGTGAAATGAAATGGGTGTATGCTGTCTTCAGCCTTCTTCCTCTTCATAAAATGATGCCTACTTTCTCTAGAATTGTTACTTAAGAATTAAGTAATTAATTCTAGAAATAATTTCAATTAATCTCATCCCTTCTGACTGCTCAAGGCCAAAAGGGGATTTTTTTAGCACAGCATGCAGACTATCCATGACAGTTTTTCACTTTTCACATAGTACAAATAATACAAACCTTAAAAAGGTAAATAAAACACCTGAGTTGCTTTATTGGTGTAGAATATAAAGTGGAAATAAAACCTACTCATTTTGATTAACTGCTTGATCTACAGAAATTTATGTTAGCACAAAGTGTAGAAGCAACAGAAAAGCTTGAAAGCCAGTAATTCACATTTTGCAGTCGAATAGAAGAAAAAATAAAAGCAAACAATAGTTATCAGCTAAATGAGGATGGTTGCTTGCTACTGTGAAATAAAATTTCAGAGCTTTACAAAAATCAACACTGCAGTACTATAGCTGATATAAACCTGTAAAAAAATTTTTTTACAACCACTACATAATAAATTGCACTAAACTGTTCATATCTTCACAATAAAGTATTCAGACTCCAAAATACCACTGTATGAACTTTTGAGAGCTCCATTTTTGCATATCAACTTGGGAAAATGCTTCTAAGTTGGTTACATAAATAGGTTGCCTATAATGCATCCAATCCAAGTGACCTTACAAATAGAAATAAAATATGAAGTGAGAGAAAGAATCAACATTGCTGGTACAAGCACTAAAAAAATAAAGTCTATTATTTTCCACCTCCCTTAATTTCATTTCAAGTTTAACATACAGAAAGGCTCAGAGCCAGAATCCTTATCCAAACTACATAAATCTCGAGGCAAACTCTCCATACTATATGGTCCTGTCCCCATAAAACCTTGCAATTCTTCCTAATGGTGTTTCCAGCAGGAAAAATTACTAGAGAGCTATCTTTTCTCACCAAATCTTTGATCAATCTTTTCCTACCACATCTTTCCTTAGAAGAATGAATACCCTTCCTTGTAATATGTTTATTAAATGAAATGGAAATGGAAACAAGCCCCAAAACTCAAAGTGAACTCTGCAGCAACTGGGTACCCCACACTGCTGCTGAGGCTGCCTCTGAGAAAGACCCAATTAATTCCCTTATTCCCTTCCTGAATTCCTGAGCAAGGTCAAAGGGAGGCAACACCATTTACCACCACACAACCTATTTCAGACAGCTGGTCCAGCTAATAATGTAAACATGGTAACACCTTGGAAAGGTCAATCAGAGGAATGGTAGCATTAGCAAAGCAATTAATTTTTGGTTTGACCACATGCATATTTCCCTCTTACTTTACTCTCCTCCCTTCCTTCCCTCACCTTCTTAAAGGAAACATAAGGAAGAATTTTCACTCATATGAACAGAAACTTTCAAAAGGTGAGAGATGGAATTTTCTCAAACATTAGAGAATGCCTTGTTTTCTTGGGATGATTTCCAGCACAATATTTTATTTATCTGTTGCCAAAAGAAACACTTTTTCATTTTTTCATTAGTCAAAGGGCTTTAAGAACACACTTGAGGGAAATGATCCAACTAACAAAACAAATAAAACCTTTCCCTGCACTTCACATGCTCCATTGAAAAGTGGACACTCCATGGAAACAGCACCTGTAGAGCTATCTGTTCAACCTGAGGTGTGTTTACTATCTCCTTAACAATCCTCATAAACCATTCATAAATGCACATGGAAAAGCTGTAGATCTTCTTCATCTATCTGTCATTCCGTTCTACCATTCTATTGTTTTTCACTAAAGTGAAACTCGAAGAAAAGGAAAAAAAAAGTTCTAAACTCATGAGATTCAATGGTCTCCTTTCATTTCTCTGAGGGTTTAATTACATGACATTTCATAAAGCTGGAGAGTAAAACGTAAACCAGAGACAGAGCAAGGCACCAGAGTCCCAGGTGGATTTCCAAGGTCACATTGAGCTTGCCTGCCCCCGGAGCCCTCGACAGCTATAAAGCTGAAATCAGATACTGCTGCATTTACCTCCTGTCTTCTTTCACCACCTTTTTTTCTTAAATCTAGACTGCCAACTTTAACAAGCCTTCTATATGCATCACACACCATACACATTCCTCATCTAATTGACATGAAGAATATGGAGCTTATGGAAGGAAGAACTCAAAGACTAGCTATGTGACATAGTCTCTATTTGTAGAACTGCCATGGTGCTTTCCTCTTCAAGCTTTTGTACTGTGTTTTTTCTTTGCACAACCAGTTACAAACATCCCAGATCTGGCAAGACTGGTCAGGACCCATGTAAAGAACTGTGCCTTCCAAATAGGGTAATATTTTCCTTTTGGTTTTCCAAACTCACCTACATTAGCACCTACAATTACAATTAAGCAAATAAATTTCAGAGATCTGAAAGAGTAGGAAGTATTCAAATGCAGATGAAATGCATTATTGCAGTGTAAACTACTTCTACCAGGTCACTTCTACAGTTCAGCAATGCTTTTAATTCTCCCTGAACTGTGCGTTAACATGCTTGGGTATTTTTGTGCACATATCCTTGCTTTTAAATATACACCATGTTTACAGATGTATATCTGCAAATAAAACTATTTAACTGTAAATATCTGAATTAATATATCTCTCTCTAAAAATTCTTACAGTATTGGAAAAAATTGGTCACTTCATGATACATGCTTTTAATATGTATAATTAGTTTTTTAAAGGCTTGCTGTTTATTTCTACAAAAACTTTCAAATAATGTTTAAAAAGCCCAGATCTTCGCAGTGGTTTCAGAATTCTATTTTTACAACAAAATGCATGCTACAAACAACAGATAACATTGCCTTGTTTAAGGCCCAAGATAATGATGTATGTGGAAATAAAAGGAGATGTTTCACACCACTTTCACCACCAGTTCCTACTAGAATATCATTTCAGTGCCTGCAGAGGGAAACCTTAAAAAGCATAAGAAAATTCCTAAATTTATCCTCCCCTCAATGAAGTAGAAATATTTTTCTCTTTTTTCTACCCAATTTGACAAAGTTTATCAAGGTTAAATTTGAAATCACTCACTCCTTACAATAATTTCACAGTATTCAGTGAACGAACAGTGCTTCTGCTGCTTTCGTTTTCAGAGTTGCCATGCAAGGTATCTTTATAGCCTGAATTTTGAACAGCAAAATGTCAATCCAACCAAAGTCATAACTAACGTGACTCTTAAAAAGTAAACAAAAGAGAGTGAACTGCCACAAGAAGTTTCTAAAACCAAATGAAGGCATATGAAAACATGTGAGCAACACCTGTAATTTCTCACTTTAAAGAGGCCTAAATGAGATAATATGAGATACCAAGTAATGGTTGCTTGTTGCAGTCTGCATGACTTATCAGCACTCAGTGCTGGAAAGCAGGATTTTGTGTTATGTCATCTGTCTCATTCAAAGTAGGAAGCCTGGCAGAACAGACAGTAACATGAACACAGCCCTAATGACACAATTTTAATTCCATGATAATTTAGTCTGGGATGCTTTTTTAATGTGCACTAGAAAAGTCTGAGATAGAGAATCAGCTGTCATTTTTACAAGTCACTTTTTGCTTAAGGGGATCCAAGACTGCTAGACAAGAGCTTTATTTTGAGATCAAAAATTTAGCAATTCTGACACAGAGAACACCAACCATACATATAACCCTGGACAAGTAGTCCACAACTCTCCAGCCAGAACAATGATAGCTGCACTAGGCTGTGAAACAAAATCACACTGAAAAAAGGTAGGGACCAATGGACTTTCCACTGTATTAGGAATACCCGCAGGACAACAGCACCTCCTGATTCTTAGGAGGCAAACTCAAAGCAGTTCAAACCCCAAGGGGCAGAATGGGTAAGCCATGGTAATAAGGATGGCAAGAAGAGCATTTTGCCTTGTTTCCTATTTTGTAGGACATCTGTAATGCACTAGAGAGCTTCACCCTCCTTGTATTTTGCATCTCAAAATTCTGAGTAGAACTGGATTCAAAAGAATGGGTGTCAATTTTCCTTTGCCTTGAGCAGTAAGATTTCATTCAATACTATTGCTCCTGTAAAGAGTTAGATGTCAAATAAAATGGAACCTAGCTGTAATCTGTGTCTCGCAACACAAATAACATAATCTGACAACAGAAAGTAAACCTGTAACAACCTTAATCCTGCTTCACATATGAGTACTTAGAAAAAGGTATATGAATTCCTGAGGATATCTACCACCCTCCTCTCTGATACACTCTAATACAAATATTCTGCCTATTATGCATTGCGCTATTATTTTGAAAGCATTTACAAGTTCATTGGCTTGCTTTAGATGAATTTAACACTTCTCAGCAGTCATCTCTCAAAGTATCAGCTGGCTTTAGGTACCTAAGTGATTCTCTCTAGCTGCTCTCCTGGAACATATGAATAAAAATTGAGCTTTCTTCTTCATTGTTTTCTTGAGCAATCTGTCAGTTGCCCAGTGGCCCTTACCTTCTTCATTTAGCTGAGTTAAGTGCAGTGTTGAAAAGCACAAATACTTCATCTCTATTCCTTTTTCCAAAGAAGAGAAGAAAAATATTAGCTAGGACATTCTTCCCTTTATCTACCCAGTCTCTAATAAAACCCGTGGCATCTTCTGAGAAATAACTCCAGGAACACAGCAACAGCCCACAAAACCTTAATATGAGCATCTCCCTAAAGCAGCAGACTAGTAGAGGAATCAAACAGCCAGAGTGTTGCTTCCCTTTGCTGAAAAATACAGGCTGGGTTAGACTGTGGCAACAAAATGAAGAGACAAAGCTGAAAGGGTGGTACTTATCACTGGAGATGTGTAAGAGCTGTGGCAACCAACTACTGCTCTGCTCCATCTCTTTTGCAGCAGCTGCAAAGAGAGCTCCCCAGGTCACTTCCCAGCTATTCCTATTTGCAGTGTCCTCCTCCTCATCCAGCAGCAGAAAGCCTTGATGCTTCTGCCCTCAAGCAGCATAAACCAGTTCTGATCACAATGGAGAGAAATATGGAATGGTTTGGGTTGGAAAGGACTTTAAAAATCATCTTCCACTCCCACTGGCATGGGCAGGGACACCTTCCCCTAAACCAGGTTACTCAAAGCCCCATCTAACTTTGCCATCAACACTTCCAGGGATGGGACATCCAAAATTTCTCTGGGAAACCTGTTCCTGTGCCTCACCACTGTCATTAAAGAATGTCTTCCTGATATCTAATCTAAATCTACGCTCTTTCAGTTTGGAGCAATTCCCCCCATGTCCTATCACTACATGTCCCCATAAAAAAATCCCTCTCCAGCTCTCTTGCAGGCACTGGGTAGGTCCTGGGAGGTGCTCCAAGGTGTCCTCAGAGCCTTCTCTTCTCCAGACTGAACAACCCAAGCTCTCTCAGCCTGTCTGCATAAGAGAGGTGCTGCAGCCCTACGAGCATCTCCATGGCCCTAGTTTGAACTCACTTCACCAGGTCAACCTCTTTCTAGTGTTGGGGGCTCCAGAGCTGGATGCAGCACTCCAGGTGTGGTCTCATGAGTGCAGAGTAGGCGGCAGAACCATCTCTGTTGACCTTTTGGCCACATTCCTTTTGATGCAGACCAGGACATGGTTGGCTTTCTGGCCTGCAAGCACACATTGCCAGGTCATGTTGAGTGTGTTTTCTATGCATGTTTGACAGAATACTGTGAATATCTAATTTTGCCTACAAACTTAAAAAAAAATAGAAAAAGGGAGTATGTTAGCATAAGGTTTTACAGATGGTCAGATTGAAAAAGCTAGAGTCAAAAGTGCCTTACTTGAAATCAAGCCCCAAGCCAGTAACAGCAGAAAGAAACCAAAGTTGTCTCACACAAGTCACTGGAGCAAGAATTCCACTTGCACTCTCAAACAGTCAATGCCATCACTGGAAGATATTTTCCCTCTCCCACTCAAGGGGAGTTAGCATAAGGTTTTACAGATGGTCAGATTGAAAAAGCTAGAGTCAAAAGTGCCTTACTTGAAATCAAGCCCCAAGCCAGTAACAGCAGAAAGAAACCAAAGTTGTCTCACACAAGTCACTGGAGCAAGAATTCCACTTGCACTCTCAAACAGTCAATGCCATCACTGGAAGATATTTTCCCTCTCCCACTCAAGGGAGCCACTTAAATTTGTACTGCTGCATCTGTTTATGCATGCCCATGCATAAATGGATCAAGAACTGAAAGAATTTCAGACCCAACAAATTAATAGGAAACCAGTGAATTCAACACATTCTAGACGAGTGGTGTGGAATATGGGAATAGACAGCAATAGTGCAGAAGGACAGGGAGGGAATGACATTTTGTTCTGCTTTTTTGGAACAGCAAACT
>NW_005054311.1:1476109-1488223 GCF_000277835.1 Geospiza fortis | reverse complement strand
TTCCCTACGTTCTTCCAGCTGGAGTAGAAGTCTTTTCACTGACAGACATATGTAATAGCCTCCACTGCTGCAAAGAGATGCCAAAGGAAAGCTTAATGCCTGTTAGAGTGGAAATATTGCTTTGTGAAAGCAAAGCTGTCTCTATGATTTTGATTTGCTGGATCTTATCTGCTGGCAGTAATGGTGATGTAAAGAAGATTTGAATCATCAAGAAGAGGAAATTAAAAACTGAAATTTTCTTTTCTTTGCCTAAAAGCTCTCTGAATTTCATTTGATGGGGAAAATAAGACAAAAAAAATTTCCAAAAAATATAGCATACTATGTTCTTCATTAGCAGCATGAAGAATATAGATTTAAAATTCTTTCAAGTTATTAGCTAGCACATATAAAAAAGGCCTCAAATGCAATGTGGTTCTCGTCATGAACACAAGTGTTGGGAGAAAACCAGAAATGCCAAACGAAAATAATCAACCAGTATATTTAGAGAAATCATAGTCCTATGTATTGTATATAATAAGACATCTACTGGAATTTCATTATGTATAGTAATGTGTTTGTGTTCTCACAGGATAACACAGAAATCTGTTTTAATCTAAAGACTTAAAAAAACCTCTTATAAATAAACATGAAAGAACACAATTGAAAAATAAGCTCTTCAGCTAAAGCAGCACTGCATTATCCTGATTATTTTTAACAAACTTCAGAGAACCTACATAAAAAAGCTCTTGCATTTCATGGCTTCTTCTGAGAAGAAAAATTGCCAGTAAACGTCAATACAACATGCAGAAAAAATAAATATTACTTTTTCAATATGAACATATTTATCAAGATTCCTGTGTTTTTGTTGGCTTGAACAGTACAAGTGACAGGCAAACAAATATGGAAGACTTGGAAGACTCTTATTTTTAATTATTTAAGATTCTGGACCAAATTTGTGTTTCACACACATGTCAAGAGTTAACTCCTATTCATGTCAGTACAATAAACAAAAGCACAATCAAACCCATCAGATCTTAATCTACTTTGAAATAAAACTTTCTAAATTACTACTGGTAAGAACCATCCTAGTTTATAACATTTAAAGGCAGAAGTGTGATACCTGGTTATGATGCACACACCTCGTACCTGTATGCTGAAGCAGCTCTTTCAAGAGCCATTTGCAATCAGAAGAAAGAATATTTCTTGCACCATCACCTTATAAGGAGCAGTAACCTATTTATGTTTTAACTCTACAGCAACCTGTTTACATTTTAACTACAAGATCATGTTTGGAGTGATGTCATTAGCAGACAATCTCCTCCATGCTTCTTGGTCTTTTGACTGCAGAGTAAAACTTAGAAATATTATACCTCTTCCATGCAGAAATCATTCTGAAAATGCAGAGAATCAAGTACATTTTATTTCTATTAATTCAGCACTATGTAAGTGTATCTTACAACCTAAGGCATTGGTGTTTACCATGCTCTCCCTCAGCTGCAAACAAAGGCTAGAGTAGTCATAACACTTTCCTGATGACTGCAAGTGCAGAATGGGGGAAGAACACATAAATCAAAGAAAGAATATGTGTTGTCTTATTCATATTGACCACATATCAAGAAGTTTCAGATTCTTGAGAGTAACCATTATATATTCTTCAAGTACTCATGCAGTATTTAAGCATTCCACATTTTATCCTTACAGCTTATGAGGAATAAGGAGCTTCAGTCTCTCAAGTTCAGACTGCTTTCCTGGGCCACATATTGGATACATATGGATCTTACACATCCATCTATCTATCTATCCATGTTGTACCTGGTCTTGTCTGAAACAAGTGCAGGATGCCAAATGCCAATAGTGAAAGATTTTAGGATAGAAAAAGCTCAAACAAAAGCTCCAACCTTTTTTTTTCTGCCACAAACTTTGCAAGGGGATGCATCTAAGAACAGCCCTCTGTGGACAGCTGTTCTGTCAAATTGTAACCAAGCAATATATTCTGATACACATCTGCAAAAAGGCTGTCAATACTTCCACTATAAGTTAGCTCACATGAAGTTCTAGTACCACTGAGGACAGAGGTTGATTAAGGTCAGTGGTTGATCATTGTGGTCAAATGAAGTGTCACATAAAGAGTGCAGGCCATGACTTCCTGAAATTCACTCACACAGGCATTCAATAAAGGTTTTCTTAGCACCATCTGGGAAACAATCCAAGAGAAGACTCCATGAACACATGTAGTACTTTCTCAAGTCTACAGGCAGGAGTAGATTTTTCTAATCTCTCAGCATTTTAAGAGCCTTGAGTAGCTCTGAACCAAACACAATTGCACAGGAGGACTGAATCTGGAATGCCAGTGAAAAAGCTCAGGAGGATTTAGCTGTTTTACATGCGCTCAAGAATAACTGATTTGGCACCAACTGTGAAGGCTTACAATGGTGTTTTCCAACAAGGCTGTTAAGCCCCAAGTCTTGAGCCCGCTATGGCTGAGCTGCCCCTGTCCATGGTACTCAAATAAGGAGCTCCAGGCCAACACAGGTCACTGTGCTCAATGACTTTGGGTTTAGGTGGCACATCTAACCACTCTGTTTGTCAGGTCTGGAACACACGCACTATGTTTTGTTGGCAAAAAGCTGGCTTTGCTGGCATAGTCTAATGAATAGGATTCATGCTTGCTCTTCTGAAAGACCTACTCAGGTCTTTCTTCAACTGAGGCAATGAGGCTAAAACCCCCTTGAAATAACAATTCTGCCATCTGTAAATGCCAGTCAGGGAAAGTGAGAGAGCCCAGCCTTTGATAATGCACGGCTTTGGGTATCATTCAGTTCCAGTGGGACACAGTACAGAACACAGACCTTTTTTTGACCAAGTCCTGTGGGGCAGGCAGACCCCTGTCCTGACCAGACTGATAGTCCCAAGTATGCAAGAACAGTTGCATGTACTCATCAGAGATCCAGGAGATCTGATTTTGCAGGTGGTCCAAATGTCCTTCCCAACTTATTCTTCCAGATCCTTCTCAACTTGTTCTTTCATAATCAGCATGGCTAAAGATAGGTATTACACAGGGGTGGTTGCTTCTATAGTGTGCGTCCAATTACTATTAAATATTACAAAGCAGGCTCCTAATCTAACGTTCTTTCACACACAGCTGTTCCTACTTGCCTAGAGAGACCTAGGGAAAGGTGGCATTCACAGTATATAACCTGGACACCAAATACAGGAGCTCAGTCTTCCTGAGCCCTTAAAATCAAAGGGATAGTCTTGCCCTTTAATTAGGTGATTCAGGGAACCATTATACCCACTAAACACATAATGGTGCTCCATTTTTGACTATAGCAGTGTCTATGCCTATCGACTGCAACAATAATCACGTCACATCATCAGAATTTCTAAAGCCTGAAAACATGAAGCCCAGGTGTCTATGCTCTCTGATTTTCAAACTCAGGAGCAGAAGACAGGGGTTTGTCTCTCTTTCCTCATCTCATCCAGTCTCCAAATACATACCAAATGCAATGGAAGTCACTGAACAACAAATAGTTTTCTTAAAGGTAAGTACATACCAGCTTATTCAACCTCTTCAAGGAGAGACAGATGAGACTCATTGAGGAAAACAACCACCAATAATCACTGAGACTCTCCACCACCAATGGGTTTCCTGTCAGAACTGAGGAAGCCTACAGATCCAAAGTGGTTTCTGCCAAGTTCCCTCAACTGGACTTGAGGAAGAATTCCAATTAAAATGAAAGAAATTGCATCAAATACTCAAGACTTTCCATGTTACACTATAAGTTCAGACACAGACTCATGACTTCACATGAAAAAAACCTGAGAAACAAAAGATAACAAGAGATATGAAACAAACTACTAATCAAGGAGCAAATCCAGCTCAGTCACAAGTGTGTACTGGGTTCTTTCCTACTCAGGGAGTCCACCTAACTACTTGAGACAAGGTAACTGGAATTAGGTGAGAGGAATTCTATCCTGTAATATAACTAAAAGGTGTTATCATTTTATCACAGAAGTTCCATGCCTTCTTGGTGATTTCTCATGGGCATCTCCTCACAGCACTGACTCCTTCTTCCTAACAGCATAGCCAAAAAACTCCAGCTCTCCTCTCAACCAACTAACCCACTCTTTTGTAGCACTCATCCTCACTGGACACAGCTGTGGCCTGTTAAGGGCAGGCCTGTTCCTAATCTTTGGTAATTAGCACAGTTGCAACTCCTCAGGGGTGAGATTACCTTCTACTATCTTTATTTTCTTACATTCTATCCCCCCACAAAAAGGGATTATTTTATACTTCCTACATCTTTAACTTTCATTATATATTCCAAAGGATTGATATAAAGGCAAGATTCCAACACACATTTTTGATAAACATTTACTTCTCCATCAGGTCTTGCTCTACTAATTCATGATGAAGATACTACACAAGAACTCAACATTAAAACACTAAATTAAAAAAAAAAAAAGGTCAGTTTTTTGTAGGCAAAATCCAAACAATTACACTCTCAGTGTAACTGATTCAGTAGTCACCCCATCGAATCACATTACTACACCTGAAGACCAGAGTAAAGCAACACAAGCCATTTCATCCTTGTAGCCAATAAAGCACTAGTTTCCTATGTATTTTCAACATTTGAATTGAGCCATCAGCCTCATGACACAGAAATTGAAGGCATTCTTCATATGGGACAGTCTGCTTGCTTCTAAAATAGCCTGTTAGTTCCCATGAAAACACTCCAGGGTTTAGCTGTCCATCATTTCCTCAAGTTTTAGGTTTGAACTGAAACTTTCCCTGTGGTATTTGAATTACAACACTTTCTTTTTTTCATGGATAATTTCCAACATTTATTACATTTGGGGTGGGTTTCTAAAAGGCAGGAAGAAAAAGGAGGAAGAGAATTTATCACTGGAATTGAAAATACTACTGAGAATATTTTCAGAAAGATGAATATTTTGGGAATTTGAGCTCTTTGGAATACTCAGAAAAGCTATAACCTCGTGTCAGTGAAAAAGTTCATACAGAGAGCATTAAAATGTGCCCAAATTTTGTGTGATTATAAGGTTTTGAAATAGCTGTTTGATACTTGCAGCAGCCTCTACTGAACACGTACAATAAGCTGAAATCTTTGTATACTCAATTCTTGAAGCTCAAAATATCCCCATAATGCTCCCAGCTGCTGCCCTCCAAGGAAGGCCAAGGCATTCAAAGAAAGAGGAGCAGCTTGTGAGAGTTTTTGGTTTTGTTTTAAAGAACTATCTTCTTAGTCAGATAATGATAAGAAGAATTCTCATCTGAATGCAGAAGGAAACAAAATACAAACCTAGAGATGTTCAAGGAAATGAAAGAGGGAGAAACCCTGACAGAATACCCGATGAGTGTCTGAGAGTTATGAAAAGAGATGAAGTGACTGGGATAAATGAGGAAAATAATGGGAAAGACTAACAGCTATTTGGCTGGTGGAAACACACAGATTAGGGCTGATGTGAGTGACGTTGAGGAAAGAAATGTACAGAAGATAAGATAGTGAAGCTTGACTGGATTGCTGATAGCGGCACCACAACACTCTCCCTTATTTGTTTGACTCAGATCAAAATCAGGGTTTTGCTGGCACAGGAGTCTGTGTCCTAACATTAAGAAGTGGAACAAGTAACTCAACAGTACTATAAAAAAATCCAAAACAATAACAATATAACAACCTTTTCATACCCATTTTTCAGATGAACACATTCCTTTGTCAAGTTCATTACACCATCACACAAACACAGCTGCGGTGGCAGAACCTAGGACAGACAATGCAGAGGTGGAAAGATGTGATGGGAAGAAAAGGCATTTAGAACAGCTTAAACTGGTGAAGAAAATAATATAAATGAATTTATGAATATTGTTGACTGGATTGATGATGTAAATAAACTGACAGACTGACGGAGGTTAAAGGAAGGTGATGTGAAAATCATGAAATAGAAACAGATCCGAGAAAGAAAATTAGGACAGACTGGACAAGAGTCTGAATAGGAAAAGAAGTGCTAAGAGTAACAATAAAAAAAGAAATAAACAGAAAATAGCACATTAACTTTGAAAAACCAACCCAAGGACAAGCTCCAAACCATAACTCAGAGTTACTGAGTCTCTCTGAATTCAGAATGCGTTTTCAAGTGCCTCATTTCCTTATCTGCCACACAAAGATAATGCTGCCCTTTGAGCTCTTGGATAACATCTAGTGACAAAACACAGAATCATGCATGAAGAAAACAAACATTTTATAAGAGAGTTTGCATAACATGAAATAATCGAAAAGCCTGGGGAAGGACTGCTGATAAGAGCAGCTATTTAAAAGGTGTTCAGTAAGTGCACAGGTGTGATGGTGCGCATTGGCTGAAGCAGAGCAGCTGAGGGAAAAAGCTGTACCACTGTGCCATCAAAGCCTGAATCAACTGCCACACAAAGGGGGCAGGCATGTCTGCAAAGAAAGCTCAGACAGGTATTTTTAATTTTCAAGAGTTTTGTTTATCAGCCTTAACAGTATTCTTAATGCATTTGTCCATAATCATCTTAGGGAAAAAAAAACCAAACCGAAAACATTTATCACAAGCAAATATAAAAAAAATATCCTTAGCAACCTATATATATATATATATATATATATATACACACAATACAGTCAATGTTTCCATTATTGATATTCACCCAAATACTAAAGCAAGCTTATGGTGACCCACTACCGAATTTTGGGAATGTGGAAACTGTGTTTAGAAGTTGCAGATTTAAAACCAGAATTTCTGCCCAGTGAGTGGATTTTGCCTGAGTGAAGAAACAGTGTCTTCTCATAAGACTGCTCCCTGCATGCCAGGGGAAGGGTACTGAGATTGGGAACACCTGGGATGTAAGTCTGCAGACAGGGACCCTTGTCACTACAGAGACTTGATGCTCATCAGGAGTAAGTGCCGTGCAACCCTGCTGTACCCAATGCCAATTTGGGCATAAGTTCGTAAATCACAGAGTTGTCTCTGAAAAAGGGAATTGCAGAGGGGAGGGGAAGGGACAGAGAAAGCAAGAGGGAGTTGAAAGCCTTGTCTATGCTGGTGATAACATATAGTAGGAGTCAGCTTAAGTAAGAGGAAACAGGATATTGCCCAGTATTGGCAGAAGTTCCTCAAGACCCCACCTGTCATTTAAATAAACCTACTTCAAACACACAACAGACTTCAGTAGCACACAGTAGCACTTCAGTGACTCAAGCCAAGAGCCATTTGATGGCACTCCGCACAGCACACGAGCATTTTTAGTGTTTCTTAACTTCAGGGAACCCAAAGCACTTATAAGGTCAGAGGACAGAAGAATATTTGTTTTCTAGCTGTAAACAAATCAAAGAGGCAAAGGGAAAAAAAAAGGCTTATTTTACATAGCACCAACATCAGTAAACTCTCTTTACTAAATTGACTGGGAAGAAACCTCAAAGCGATAAATTACTGAAAGACACACCCTGAACAACAAAGGAACTGTATTTTTAGCAGCTAGTGCAGGCCAGTGATCCTGTATTGCTTGAGTGCAGGAGGTAGGCATAGTCTTCTCTTTTGGCATGACACCGCCAGCTTTAGTGCCAAGAATTTAAATGGAAAAAGCTGGAGATGCCTCACACACTAAACACAGGGGAAAAAAAAATCCTTACTGTCAGGCAATATGGACAGAAAGAAATCATGTCACAATTAATAAATAGTGTACCAAACTCCACTTTTTGTAAAACTGTAGGGATGGGATAAACCTCTGCTTCTCCCCACTGCAGGCAGGGAGTCCCAAGTACAACTCTTCTCCTTCTGGCTTGCAAAGGGAAGACAATATCCTGTCTGCCTTTACACGTCACCTTGAATTTGCTGCCTTACCCAGTCTGCGCAGCCCCTGCCTGTGCATCCACTGACAGCTTCAATCACACGTGGGGCATGGGAGGATGCCAGCCCCCACTCTACTCTCCTCATTCCAATGCCACCCTCAGTGTCTCCAGTCCTGTGTATGGAAGGAGGTGGAGATGGCAGAGGAGGAGGATAGGAAGTAGAAGGCTGGCAGAAGGTAAGATGGTCCTTACACTTCAGTACAAAGCAGCAAAAAGTTTCACTCTTTCTCATTCAACCCATGTACTTATTTGCTAGTTCTGCTCTCCTGAGGGGCATGTGCTGCTCCATCCATGCTTCTTTGGGCTGCACAGAAGAACAGGCAAGCAGAAATCCTCCACAGCAGAAACAGAAACATTATTACTTCCATGTGTTCACTAAGATTATCCTTCACTGTCATCAGCCTACAAGCATTCTACAGTTTTTCTTAGACACATATGTATGAGCACAGCATTTACAATCAGTTAATAATTAATACCATGCTAATACATGCAAGTCCCATGGCTTAGTTTTTAAGTTCTTCAATCATCTACAGTTTCTTCATATTTGATTCAGTAGTAATCATAGACTGAAAAGCAGGTCACTGCCTAACAGTAATGAAAAAAAAGATTTTAAGAGTTTACAGTTCACCGGTCCAGCTTCCTGATTGCACCTACGAGAACATGATTGATAGAAATCCACACGCTTGCACATTTGCAAGGATTCCAGACACACAGAGCTAATATGTGACTTAAGAGAATGTATCTGGATATGGAAATTAACTCCGAAGATATCTGAAGAACTTCATTTTTGTCAGGTCCTTATATCACACAATAATCACCTTCATGGAATAGCCAGAACCTCTCAATTATCTTACACATTTGACTCCACCTCTTCCAATTCTCATTTAAAGTCTTGAATTTTCCCTGATTATGTATCAGGATGGAGCACTCTGTGGCAGTCTAGCAACTACCATCTCAAATAGCTGTGAAAGTCTCTAATCTCAAAATGAGAATAATCAAACTCTATTTCCCAATGATATTTTAACATGTTTTATGTGCATATACTCAATGCAAATAATTTATAGTGAAATGACCAGCAGCCATATACTTTGTGCAATTATTCATGTTTGTGCTGGTTTATGAATGTCTTTACTTTTCTGCACATTTTCTCCTTCTCTACTTTTGGGCTACAATATTACTACAAAAAGGCAGAAACACTCATAACCAGCTGGAATCAGTACATTGTTTTCAAGGCTTGTTCATGAAGTTTGAGTAGTTAAAGCATAAAATATCCACAATGGCTTTAAAGGCCTCTGGGAGTACTTAGTCTTTGCTCAATAGTTCAGGATGTGCATTTTTCATATTCAGTTCCTCATTTTACATGGAGTCTGCATAGTCTGAGGTGTCACATTTCATGGGAATTTCACAAAGCATAAAAAAAATTACCCAGAACCTGAAGATTCATTTTCATAGAGACAGGAAGCAACTCAAAGGCTCCCAGCCCCTGTCAGCTTTAAAAAAAAGGTAAATCCATAATTTTATGGTGGTGTTATTACTGAATTCCTTGTAGACCCTATATCCTCCTCACAGCAGTCCCAGCATAAAAGGCCATTTCATATAATGCACGGTGCAAGGAACAGCTCAGGTTTTTTAGTAGATGTGTAAATTACTATAGGGTGGTTAAACTTTTGAACTCAAATTTGCTTTGATGCCAATTCCCATCCCAGACTGGGAGGACTTGTACTGTATGCTCGGTGTGAGGACTATCTGGCTCTGCTTCCAGGTGGATCATGCATCACAATCACATCCTGGGAGAAGGGAGGGAGGAGGACAAAGGAGACTGCAGTGCTTGCTCCAACAACTAAGGGAATGCCTAAGGTCATACCCAGTAGGGAACTCACTGTAATGCATGTATAGAACAAGTTTAATAAACATAATTTTAAAATATGCAGATAAGAAATGAAGAAAGGAAACGCTAGAAGTGTAGAGTGGAAAGGAGAGAGGATGTTCTCCCTCTTTTTAAACTGCATGGCTTCCAATGTCAAGCTCTCCCTACTACCCTTGTACACATAAACAAATGCATTTAGTCTTAAAGAGATCATTGCAGAAGTGAAAGAGGATTCACCTACTGAGACAAGGAGGTTTATTGTTTATATTATTAATCATGGAGACAGTATAATGTGCCCTTTTCTTCTGGTATAACAAAGAGCATCTTAACATCATTATTTCTGATCTAAAGGGTTCATGAATCTGGATGCCAAATCCATTTGTATTTTTTTCATTTCATGGCTTTTCAAGAAGAGGCGCATCTTGAGGTTTCTGCACATGTAACAGAAAGAGTTACTGATCCATCAGATATATAGGTCTGATTTTTCTGGGACTGCTACTTTTCATCTGAACTACAAGAAGTGGTACTTATAACGTTTGCTGATGGAAAACTGGCAGTGTAGTCCATTTCACAAAGGGAGATGGCATGGCTGCATCCCTGCCAGGCTGTACCTCAGCTCAGCAGTGCTGCTCATTAACAGGTCTTGTTAGCCCAGCTACACTAATCTGCTACTAATTTGCTCATATAGGGCTTGGTTTGGTGTCTTTTATTTCGCAGATTTTTTTTGGAGTGGTGGTAGGAAACCTAGGTTGTATCTCCATGTGCAGCTGCCCTGTACTATGTGGGCATAACAACTTCCAGGTGGAGTTGCCATCTGTTGGTATGGTTCCACAGGAACTGTGGTCTGATGTCCAGCATAAAATTGAAAGACATGAATTTTGAAATGCCCACAGGACAAGTGTCCAGTTCTGATAAGATTTCTGAAAGGCCAAAGAACTGAATTTACTGGGAGACTGTGCCAGCAAATCTCTCAGAAGAAACACTCCCAAGTAATCAAGCTACAGGCACTGTTTGTCTTTAAAGTTCAGGCTGTTACAGCAGCTACTTTGAGATAGAGTGAGAAGTTTACATCCTTTTAAAGTACTGCACATTAAGAAAACAACTTGAATATGTAGAGACATATATAGGAACTTCACAGTTGCATATGGATACCTTCACACTGAAGGCTAAGAGAAAACAAAGAAATACAAAGGTAAGCCTAATCAAGTGCTGTCTATTCCTATTTACTCGGGGCTGGGATACTTTTCTACAGCTGGAAAACTTTAAATAGTTCTCCAGTTCACACTAAAACAAGAATATTGCAAAGATATGGAGTATTGACTATTAGCTCCCTTTTCCCCACTAAACTTACATTTCTACCATCTGTTTTATTGCTGCAGTACCAATCAGCAAGACACGTCTATTTGGGATAGAAATAGCCTCTCATAGACTTTATTTCTATTTCCTTTGTTATTTACACAACCCCTGCTTCCCATATAGACATTTACTGCAGCAGAACATGCTTCTCTATGCTAAATGCTTTGTAATACCTAACCTTTAATGCAAAAGCCCCATAATTTATCAGGCTGAGGGAGTAAAGTTCAAGAGCACTGGAAACATTCATGTCCTTATAAATAACGAGAGGTCTTTTTGATAAAAACAGCCAGCCAATTCCTGGAAGTAGATCATCCCCGTGTTACAGAGAGAGCACACTTACAAACCCCAAGCATTCCTAGTAGCAGTTGGCTCAATGCAGAAATGCCACCAGCTTGCTGATAACTTCATGCCTGACTTTCAGAATGAAAGGGTTATCAGCAACAGCTTCCACTGCCTGCTTGCAAAACCTCATCCTCACCTTCAACTTCCTCTAGCTCCTTGACATCTTCGGGCACACATGGTGTCCTGGTGACAGACAGCAACCAGATGGTCTTTTACCATCCAGCACTGACTCGTTTCAGGAATTTAATCTGATTTCCCAGAATATGCAGCACAGCCCTTGGTTCCAAACTTGGCATGCAGGTGGGATTGCATGCCTCTGGCTTTATAAATAGGCATAACTGTTGGTGGCTTTGGTACATGTCAGTGTTTGAGCTGTTTGCCTGTTAGTTTGGAAAGCCTGACTCCCTTCATGGGCATCCATCTGTGGTTCTGACTGACTGGTGGCTCCTGTGCATGTCTAACCACCCTGTCAAAGAGCTCAGCATCTCCTAATTCCAACAGCAAAGTCACTTTCTGCTTTACAACCTAGTAGCTCTTACAGTAATTTCTTTCCATTTTTTATTGTTGTCAGCTGCACTGTACTGTATAATTAAAAGCACATGCAAAATACAGATTTAGAATCACCTTGCTGCAGTAGGGAGCTGAGGTTACTAAAAGGGCAACTACCCAGATACAGCTACACTC
>NW_005054311.1:1429451-1475880 GCF_000277835.1 Geospiza fortis | reverse complement strand
TCTCTCTTCATCCATGCTTTGCAAAGGTTGTCTCCCATTTACCAGGTAGACAGGTGAGGAATCAAAATATTGCCCCATTCTTATGCCTCACTGGGGGATTGGAAAGTTTCAGGCTCCTCAGTTCTCATTGCTCTACCTTGGGAAGTCACTGCTTGTCTTGGAAACTTCTCCATCACTGGCAGTTCACATCTGTGCAAATTGCAACTATCAGGAAAACTGAAGGAAACTGTTTTAATGGATCTCTAATAATTTAAGCACGTAACAAAGATCAAAATGTGCCTTGAAGTTATGTTTCACATGTGATTTTAGTGTTTTAAGACACTCAGTTCTTTTTTATTTACATTTTAGGACTCATATAGAACTTTTCTGGTAAAAGTCCCTCATAAAATTACTTAGAAGCCCCCAAAAGACTTGCAAAACACAGAAAAAAAAAGAAAAAAAAGAGCATTATTATATACTTATTCTATCTGCATGAAGATAAAAGCATTCTTGTACAAATGCATTTCCAAAACAAACTACATTTACTATTTATAAGGAAAAAGTTGTAGGGCATAATAATAATAATAAAGGTGCTGTTCTATCAGACTGAAGATGCTGTTGACTTTGTGCATGAATTTATCAACCTTTAATCCTCTTAAATGGTATGTCACTCTCCCTCAGAGCATGTCAAATCCCTTACCCAGGACCATTACCAATATCTTCTGTGCTTGCACCAATATCTGTAGAAACACACAGGACTTCAGCACTTTATCAGAAGTGCAGAGAGTCTGTGACAGGAAAATGGTCTACTGCAACCTAGTGTTCAGCCCAGATTATTGAATTAAGTCTAAATTACTGAAGTTTTGACTATACTGTCCTTGGAGATACTTAAAGGATGTGCAGACCTGGTGCTTAAGGCCATGGTTTCATGGTGAATTTGGCAGTGTTAGGTTAATGGTTGAACTCAGTGATATTGAGGGCCTTTTTCAACCTAAATATTTTAGGATTCTAATTATCTTTAATTTTAGATTACAGTAATGGTTTAGGGATTTACGGGAGAGTGGTTAACTTAAAGCACAAATATTACCTCAAATAATCACTCCTAGACTCCTCCAAGCACTTGCTTTTCTTTATTTCTTCTTTTTAAAAAAACCCTACACTAGAAATTCAAAACCACCAAACAAAATTGAAACCATCTCTCATCCAGACTTGACACTCAAATTCTTATTCTCAATATAAGCACACAGCTCTCACTAAATCAGAGAGCTGCATCCAAAAGCTGAATTTGATTCAAGCATAGTCTAGTATGAGCACTGTATGACTAGTCTGCTATGACTGCTGTCCTATTTTTTTCCTCAGCCTTAGCTCCTCAGACCTTGCAGCAAGGTCAAGGCCTTTGCCTGCTCAGACTGAACACTTGGCTTGTGCTTTCAGACCACAAGAACAATATCTAGCTTTCATCTAATTATGGACACCTCTAAATACTGATCTGAATCCATAAGCAGCCAAATATGGACCCAAGTACACGACTAGACTCTACAAACGAGGCTGGATGACCTTTTGACAACCTTCTCATTTGATCTGAGGGACAGACAGCACAGGACCCCACCAGGTAGAACTCACATCACAGGGCCAGCAAAGCCATCCCTGAACCTCATAGCTTACTTATTCAGTATATCTTTAAAACAATTAAGCCTTGGTGTACACAAGCTGCTTTTTTTTCCCCTCACTTTCCCAACACCACTGGCTAAATTATCAGAAAACATGAAGCTACCATGGCATTTCATGTGTTGCTTTCTCATTCTGTGTAAGGAACAGATGATCTCAAAATTATATCCAAAGAATCTTCAAAATTACAATTAGGTTTACATTAATTGTCATCAGTTATGGATATTTTCATTACCTTTAACCCATTCCTATCTGGTTTTGAATATTTAGGTAACATCCAGCATACTGCAATCTTGTAACTGGGAAAGAAAATTTTAACTTCAATGTTATCCAGTCATCCTTGTGGATCCTTGTGGAAAAAAAGGAAGAGGGAAGAAAGAACAAAAGGAAAACAAGCTTGTTTCCATGGTGGGGGGGGAGCGGGGCAGGGGGAAGTCCCTCAAAACACAGTTTCTTTAGATGGCCATAATAATTAATAGGAAGATTGGAAAATAAATTTCGTTTTAAGAACCATTAAATAAGGAGGATCAAAAGCTGTTTTCTAAGCCAGTCTTTTTTAAAAAGCAACCCTCCAGAGAAGCCTGGCTACTGTTGGCTTCCAGTCTATAGGTTACGTGCTGACAGAAGGGAATACTTTGGGAAAGATACAGTCAAAAAGCCCTAGTTCAGGGACCTGAGCAGAAATAAACAGTTCTTCCTTAGCACTCAACAGCAAACTGTCTGGATTTCTCAACATTGTATGTAAAAGCCACACTTACCTTCTCTTCACTTACCCACTAAAGTAACTAAAATTTTCATGACTCATATTTAATCATTTTTGGCAGCTCAGTCTGACTTGAACCAAGTCAAAACCCCTAAGCAGAAATTCACAACCAGGAAACATTAGAGTGAAGCAATGCAGCCTTTTGGAAAAAGGAAAATAATATCCTCAAGAAACAACTTGTACCTGGAACTCACTGAAGCACCTACAGCCCTTAAGCACATGTGTATTTCCAGCCTATTTTCCCTCCAAGGTACAAAGCTATTTCTTGATGAGTGCAGGCAAACAAGTTGATATGAAACACTGGGAAATTGCTCAGTAAAGATGACGGACAGTCTCATGTAGGTAAGTCCTCAAAGCAAAGGAGGCAATGCCATGCCTAAGGCTGCCACTTACTGTCACAGGCCCTGTGAACTGACTTAGAATTGCCACAGGAAAAGAGTGAATGATACCAAAGGTGCTGGAGAAATGCCAGAATATGGAACTTATGAGAAATCCCATCTATTTATTATTTAGGTTAAATGCAATGAAAATAAGTAGAATATTCCACTCCAAAATTATCTGCAGACCAAGGACACCACAGTAGGAAGGCACAAAATATCTAAAAAACTACTACTTTTTCCTTCTCAAATCTCCACTACTTGACACTAATCTTAGAGCTTACAGGACCCATCTCTGTGCTAACTGTGATGGACTTTCAGTAAAATTTATTCACCTATTTACCAGTACTCCAAGTTTAGTAAAATGCACTGCAATAGGTACACACAACTGCCACAAAAAAAAACTCCAAAAAACCACAAAAACAAAAACAAACAAACAAACAAAAAACCAAAAAAAACCCCCAAAAAACAACAAAACAACCTAACCAATCACTATGATCTTCCAGAAATAATATACCAATATACGAGAAACACTCTAACATGATGTATTTAATGCTCCTTTTCAGCACCCTCCTCAATGTATCCAGATAAGATTGTTTGGCTACACTGTAATTCGAAATCTATCTTTATCTCATTGTACACACAGACCTATTCAGAAAGTACATGCTGCCTCCTGGAACTGCAAACCACCTGACATAATTTTGGAGTTGTAACAACCTTTGAAATTCCTGAAAGACCATCAAGACCAAAACTGAAATGAAGCCACATCACACAGAAAAAAATTGTATTATTGTAAAGGATGCTAGGATACACTACGCAGAGAGACTCTTCAGCTTCACACAGCAGCAATGTAGAGAAAAAAATACCTGATTTCAGAAGTTACCAATCCCTAAAAACATCTTCCTAAAATAATGTTTTTACCTTTAATACATACTTCTACATAGTTAGCTTTTGTTATTGTTAATGTTGTTTTGTTACATTCATTTTGAACAAGCTGTAATCACTCTTTAATAACAATGCAACAAGGTGAATTTGCAGTAGCATTTGTATGATGCCATGGATATTGACACTAAGTCTCTGTTTTATAATTAATTGAATTCACGTGAAAATTTCTAATTTTAGATCATGGAAATCAGGCTCTTGAAAGCCACCACAAGAAACAGACCATTAGATCTCCTTGAATGCTGGATGCATTAGGGTATGGGAAGGGAAGGAGAATGGGAAGGCTCCTAGACTAAGGGCCAGAATGTCCCATACAGCACTTTTATTTTGCTTCCAGTCTGAATTTTCCGAGACCATCTATGGCCAGTTTTCTCACAGAAACTTCTAACTGCACATGTTTCTGTGTCCTTGTCTTCTATTCAAGTACTTTTATGTGACTGCACAGCTACTGACATGGAAAATAATTCCTGTAGTACTAGTCTGTTTCTTTTACACCTCCAAACCTGGTCTTATCTTCAACGTCTTTGCATGAAGCTCCACTTACTATTCGAATCCTTGCTTTCCATAATTCAGCATTTCTGGTTCATACAAAATCCTTCTACTTATTTTTGTTGGTTTTTAGGGGATTTTTTGCCCCTCAATGTGTAGTTTGGGTTTTAGCAGTTAAATACATCAAAGTGACATTTTTAAATACAGTTATATACGTCAGTCTAAGAAAACTCAAATGAGCAATCTACCACAACTGTGTATAATCAGCCTCCATTTACTATGAGATCATCCAGCAGCAAAAATCCCTTGGAGTGACTGTTCTCCCCTCAAATACTGAAGAAACTCTCCAAACTTACAGCCCAGGTTCCTTGGCTAGATGAAAAACACATGCATCCATTTGGCCCACAACAGAGGAAATCAGCTTTCTAATCACACAGCACACCTTTTCCAAATCCCTCTCCAAACCCCACCTTTGCCAGTTACCTCTTAAGCGCAAAGAAGAGAACATTAACCTCTCATTACCTGTTTAACTCCAAAATGCCAGATAGTTTAAAATTGTTTCCAGCCAACTGACCCCTTAAGGTATGACTTTCTCCTAGTCTATTCCATAAATACTGCATGATATCCAAGAGATACCAATGATGCTGCATTCTGGGAAATGAAATAAGAAAAGAAATAAGAAAATACATCTCCCAACAGGGTGATAGAGCAGTCTAGGTGCTGCCCATCTCTGTTTCCCTAGTGCTTTTCAACTGTCTAAGCAGCATGGAGAAAACCCTCCATGCTGCCTGGGAGGTCAACAGCCATTCATCACTGCAAGGAAGGAGAGAAACACAGCTCACAGAACTCCTCCTGTTTGGAACAGTCCAACATGTTCACAGCAGCTCCTTTGTAAAAGATGACCACTCCACACTCTACTTTGTTCTGTGCCCTCTGACACAGTTATCCAGTAAAGGCTTTAGAATGTCTTTTCTTTCCTAGAATTAGAGATTTGCAGCAAAATCTACAAGAAAAGGTGAAAAATGGGGAGAATATTACAATTCCAAATATTCTAGTTCATTCTTCTCAGTGGTGAGTATTAATCTTCCCTTAGCTTTCTTGCATAATGTGAAAGAATCGGGGCCAAACTTAGAAGCAAGTTCAAAGATACTTTACATAGCAAGTTGCTGCAGACCTGTGAGAGCTTCCAAGCAATAAAAACAACTTTTGGATGCATTTCCTTTACCTCTCAGGATGTAGTTCTGATAATTCTGGTCAGCTTCTGCTCCCACTTTGATTAAGCAAGTCAGACCTTCAGCAACAACAAACTCATGAACCAAGTCCTTGTCATCCTGTAACAGGAGAAAGAAAAGCTGAATTAGATTTTTGAAAGACAAAGAAACAGATTATTTCATAATGTAAAAAACAAATGCATGCCTGCAACACTGATTTTATGTTTCACATGTTGTAAGCAAGTTGGTATGAAAGTTGTTATACAGAGGACCAAAAGCAAAACTTTAAGTTTTAAAATCAGAATGAAATACATCAGTGCAAAGCAAGAAAAAATGTGCTTTAACCTTTCAGTCAACTACAGAAAATTAAAATCTGCAAAATATGACTTTTCCCTTTTTTCATTGAAGGCTTCCAGACATTCTCCACGATATTAAATCTCTCATCATACCACATAAACAAATATAAAAGCCCTAAAGCGTCAGGATCAACAAGAGAACAGCATCTCTATTCCTTAGCATAATTCCAGTTTCAGTATTTTAGCTGTGTGCAGCAAAACTTTAAAACTGGTTTCATTGCAATGCAATATTATATTTATTACCTTACCATAATATTAATTAATTATATTTAGAATGGGAAAGTAAAGTGTTAAAGATAAGAGTATTAGTAGACAATATGCCTACACTGTGATGGAAAACAGCAAATACAAAATTTCACAGGAATTTATGCTGGCTAAGGTGCTCACTATTTTTTCATCATCATGTCTTTCCTCAGGGTAGCAGAATGATCCCATAACCCAGTGACACCAGGGAGTGGAGGGGTTTCCTGAGCCTTACATGCAAAACTACTGTGCCAAGGTACTACAGAGCACCACATCTAAAGCTTGTCTGTTCTTACAGAAGGCTCATGCAGACAAGTAAGAAGCTACTAAGAGCTGGATTAAACAGCCCTCAATGAATTAGCCATGCAAATTAGGCAAAAGACCAATTAAAGGTATTAATGGGAAAGAATTACTCTGCAGACAATCCCAGTTGCCAACTGCCTTCTTTTAAATAATCTTAATTTATGCTTTCATACATAACAGTGTAACAGACAAATTCCAGCTTTCCAATAATGCAGCTCCACGAACCCGAACTGTACAGAAAATTTGCTGAGAGTGATTTTTGAATTCATGGCAAACACTTAGCAAACTGCCAAGAGAAATCAAATAATCAAGCCCTTTTTAGTGAGACATTTCATTTACTGCAAGTTTCTTTCAGCTGGATAGTTTATTTACTATGAATTTCCTTCTTTCATCAGAGATAATTTACATAATTCCTACAGTCTGACCAAAGGGGATGTTAATAACTGGGAGGCGATCTACCAGTTTGTGAGAAGTTTAGAAATTACGAGAAAAAAAAATCCATTTCATGTTTTAGCTTGTCAAATTTGTAAAAACAATTTGAAAAATCTTATACAGTCATGTACAGATTCACAAATTTATCGCATGATAAAGGTGATTTATCCTTTAAATAAAGTATAAAAGTATACAAAGTGGAAGCATGCAATCATAACCCACATCTTGGTGAAAGGACATTGTAAAAGCCCAAAACACATAAGATAAAATTCACCCCTGCATATGCACTCTTGAGCTAAAAATTCTCATTTCTTAGTCTCAATGTTTTATCTTTTAGGAGTGCTATTTTTTCCCCCAGTATCTAGATAGAAGCCTTAATAGTGTTTAATAGAACACTTAATAGTGTTTTGGAAAGCTAAGAAGTTTACAAACTCATATGTCAGACCAAGGCACTACAGATGCAAGCCCACAATTTTATGAAGACAAATTTCCTCTATTCATTTTCACCACCAGGTGAGTGCTCCCTCCCAGGTATCCCTTTGTTAAACAGTGTTTTTAACTCAAAACACCTGAATAAGTTCTTCTTCTTTAAGAATTTTGAATCCAGTTTCTCTTAAAACTCAAGAGAGGAAACATATCTATGCAATCACCCAATCTTAATGCAAAGTATATTAAGGTTTCAGGTAAACTAAGGCTATGTGTTATGGTAACAAATTGTCTAATTTAAGAGAAACAATATATATATGTTTCTCTTAAATAGATATATAGATATATATATAACATATCTAATTATTGAGTGAACTAATCACAATTTTTTTCTGGATGGTAATGTTATCCTAGTTCAAAAACATTTCCTTTTTCTTAAAATGTCTTTTCTTGATACTTGAGCATATATTTTCATTTTGCATCAAGTATGTTTGCATAGTCCTTGAATTGAGGAAAAAAGGAATCTATTCTGGATTGACACATAGTGAAATAAAGAACATTGGAAAAACAGGAAAAAGTAGGAATAACTGTGGTCTGTGGCAGAATCTGAATTTTATTAATAGACTTAAAATGCCTGTTTGGGAAAAAAAAAGACATTTGGATAAAAAAAAAAAGTCCATATAGCAGAGAAGTTAACATTAGTTCAGTCTTAGAGTCTTCCAGATTGAACCCTAAAAATAAAATAAATGTTTTAATAGCATTTAGCAATTAACAGTTGCTGACTTTCAGTGAAAGATCAACACTGAAACACCCACTGTAACTTAAGGATGTTTTCCCATAATCTTAAATAGTGAGTACATATTAGTTAATCACCTGGGGAAAAATTAGAAATTAGCATTTGACTGTCAAAATAAATCAAGGGTTTATGTTGATGGTATTTATTTGTCTAGTTAGTTATTTAATTATCTATTTTTTATTATGGCCCTCTTCACAGCAAATTTTGAGGTCTGTCTTCTGGAACTTTTTCAAAGCAACCAAGTCATAGAGTCACCCTAAATTGATAGGAGATACATTGCAGGGGAACAGCAGAGGAAATAGAGGGGATGAGGAACTCCAACCAGACTACTTTTGGAAAGCACTGAATAAACAAATCAAACCTGAATTTAAAAAAAGGCTTTTAAGATACTTCTCCTTTCCCAAATAAAAGGGAAAAAAAAGGTGTAATGAAGTAGAGTACAAACACATCATGCCTAAGACATAAATCTCAACTCAGTACATTATCTATCCCATCATGTATATACGATGAGAGGAAAGAAGCAAACATCTGGAATGTGCAGTGAAAGATGAAAGGCCTGCAAGCACATGCGTTCTACATTGAAAGGAGAATGTTTACATCAATTTTGGTCTAGGATAATCTTTTCAGACCCATTAAATCACTGACTTGCCAAGTTAGGTGACCTCAAGAGTAAAGGCTACTCTCTAGCAGTGGTTAAGAGGTTCAGGTTACCAGGAAGAGAGCATTCATTGTTCAGAATATATGGCATGAGCGTGACAATGATACCTACAAGTACATGCCACACGTGTGTGATAGCAGCTAGAAGGAGGCAGGGAAATGTTGCCATTTGCTATGGAAATGGACTCCTCTGCTAATATTGCAAAGATTTATGAGCCCTTAATCAGCAGGCATTAAGGCACTGATGAGAAAAGCAGCAAAACAGGCAAAGCTGTCTAAGCTTACAGCTAAGCTCCTGCAACCGTAAAGATTGTGCAGCGACACAAAGGCTGGCTACTTAAAAGTCTTTATGAAAAGGTATCATTGGCATCATCAAAATATCATAAATATATTTTACTCATTTATTCACTGACTTATATCATGTCTCTTCCTTTTTTAGGCTTCTCAAAGAAGATATGTATGTCTGTGCAATAGAAGTCTATTTTCATCCAATGTGTAACAGAAAAGACACTAAGTATACTCAAAGTGGTGACTTTAGAACTTGCTTATGTGGTTGACAAAATGCACAAACTATACTTTTTCACCTCCATAACTCAGCCTAGCGACTAAAAAGTCCTCACAAACCCTGTGATCAAGCAGTCTGTACCATGGGCTCCTGTGCAACTGGCAGAAGTAGAGGGAGACATTGTCTTCCTTCCCACACATTTGTACCATTTGATATATTTTATAATGCAGTTTTGCAGGGTCTTACCTGAAGATGCAGACTGAAGATGTTTTTCTAAGGAATGGCCTTTTGCAAGAACATGTTTTATCTGGTGTGCAGCTTCCATGTGCAAAGATAAATTGTTTATGTACTGTTTAAGATAAATTTTTCTTAAGCCTGCTATTTCTGTGGGCCATACGGTTGAAAGTTTGTACCCAAAGCATCATTATTTTTATGCCATAAGAAAGTTGCTTCATTTCCTAATAAGAATTGAGGTTTTGGAACATAGTTTCTCAAGGGGATTTTTTTTTTAATCTAACAAGCACCGTTAAAAGCCTCATTCCAAGTATTTGGGGAAACTGGATTAGTAAGGAATATTCACACTTGGATATGCACATATGTATTTCTTTCTTACGTGGCTAACAGCTGTGCAGAATACTGTCTTTCCAAGGAATCACAAAACAAAACAAGTTGCTTGTCTATAAGATTTTCACCAAGAAGAATCTAACTTTTATGTTTTGAGCTTCCCCCCTTCCTTTAAAAAGCTAACCCATTGTTTCTGTGTGCTTAAGCATTCCCATATTTAATTCTATCTTGTACAATTCTCTCCTGTTTTTGTTACAGAATTAAAGACTGTACATTTTATAATGTTCATTTCTTTAAAGAAGGAAAACCAAGAGTTTCCCATGGTTTCCAGGTTTCCCAGCCTGTGCTCTCCACATGACACATTATTGAGAGAGCCAGCAATCACATTCCATACTGACCAAACTTTCCAAAATGCAGAAGTTGCTGCAATTCAGCCTAAAAGTGAGAGCAGCACAGGCAGACAGACTACCAGCCAGAGACAGGAGAATCTCCTCTCTAAGCTTTGCCTGTGGGTTTACAAGAGGGGATTGCATTCAAACCAGCTCCAGTGGCTGATGCATTTCGCTGTCTGCTAGAGGAAGAGCTTCCTTCTCTGCTCTGTCACTCTGCAACATCCCTATTAAGAGAGATTTAAACTCTGATTATCAGGTCAGCTCTGGTTTTGTCTGTAGACCAAAACTTGTAGGTTCACAAAGATATACTGCATTCACATTCCAAAAATGTGATAATTCACCTAGGCAAAAGGTAAGGTGAATACTGCCAATTCACTGGGCACCATGCATAGGAGAAGAAATATATATCGGCTTAAAGAGGAGGAGCAACCTCCTCTGCTGCCTGAAATCTTTTGGGACAAGATGCTGGCAGCATATCAATACAGAATCCTACGAGCAGAAAGGGCGCAGCTCATTCAGATAATACCTGGCCTGGCTCCTGAAGTAAACATTCTTACTTTTCAAGAGGGAGAGCTAGTGAAATTTTGATTCATTGCTATGTTCATCTATGAAACAGTATCATGGCAGAGTACACTGTCCCTAGTCCACGTTATTATGTCAGAACAAGGTCTCCTTGGAAAGCTCTCTTCCTCTGATTCCCCTGCCAAGAGTTCGCACTGCACAGATCTGAAACAGAAACCCCAAATGATTAAGCTCAATGTGAAAAAAATAAAATAACAAGGAAAACTACATTGATCAGTAAAATGCCAGTGCATTTTAGCCCTCTGAAAAACATAAAAGATGACTGCACTCTTTAGAAGTTAAAGCACATTTTTTCAAACAGCCCCCACCTCCCCCCCCTTTTTTATTTTTAATCTCCTGCAAAGTCAAGATAGGATCACAAAGTTCAGCTGGTTTTAGGAGGATTAAGGTTTAGGGATTAAGCTTCATTCATTTGGGGATGTAAATTAGCGGCAGAGGGACAGCAGCTGACTGGTGAGGAAAGGGAGGAAGGAGGAGGCAGGTCAAAGAGCAAACCATGCACGACTGCAGGCTTTCGCTGGCATAAATCTCAAATGACAATGTATCTGGCACTCCACAACAAGAAAGTAAAATAAAGGAATATTGCCCAATATACTTCAAAATCTTTCTCTGTTACTGAGTCCATAAAGGCAGAATTATAAAATCCAGATTTCTATTAGCAACAGCATCACCAAGGAGTAGGTACTTGTTCTGCCCTTCCTATACTTACTAGTACAAGGAGAATAGAAACAGATTTTTTTTCCTAAGCATTCCTCTGGATCAGGAAGACTTTCACATTAAAAAAAAAATAAAAAAATCCCCCCCCCAAAAAAACCCAAACCAGCCCCATACTTTGCTCCTAATTTGACTGCCCTGGGCAGCAGTAGCCATGTGGTAGCACAGATCAGAACACACTTCCATGTCCTGAGAGCCTTCATATCCACAGGCTCCTTGTACAATCCCAAAGGCTCATACGATTCCCCATGCCAGCAGTAACGGAAAACTAACATACAATTCCTCTCAGCTGCCCTTTTGGGTGCCTACCTCTGCAACCTCAGTGACTACATTAGAAATATATCATAACTAAGCCTCCACAATAATGTTTTTAACTATTGCTACCTGCCTTCAGTATGGATCACATCTGCTGAAATTACCAGCAAAATAATTGCTCCCACTGACAAGACTAAAATGATGTAGTAATAAAAGTTATTTCGTGCTCTATTAGAAACAGAAATCCCAAAGCATTTCCATGGTCCAGCTTTTTTATTGGCTAAATGACAGGTTGCATTTTGCAGATCAAGATTGGCTTGCAATGTTTGCCATTAGAAAAACTCACTCTGGCTTGAAACTGAGTAAACATAGTCAGGAAGTGATTGAAGGAGCACAGATTGCCAAGATATAATTTATAGTTGCTTTCCCACACTTCAAACTATAGTTCTGTCCTTTGGACTCCAAAATTATTGATATAATTAAAATACTAGATTGCCAATCCAGAAGTGTCTGATATCATCTAATTCAATTGTCACTGTTTATTTCAGTCCATTTTAAAAGCCAAATCATCTATTGCAAACAAATCTAGAAAGAAATGATTCCAAAAACATACACACACGCACATATACACACACATCCATACAATAGCTACACACATCCATACATAAACTGAAGTCCTACAAGTCTCTCAAGACTGTGTTCCCATTTCAACCTCTATTATTTATGGAGCTACAAAACAATTCTATGTATGGACTAGAGCCAGTGGTTAAGAAGGCAAGTCTTGTACTAAATATGAAACCTAGCTCTATCTTGGTCAGGGCATTACTCCTAGAAGATGAACCAAACAGAGATCTGAGAGTCCTCTGCTGTGACATGTATTTCCACTCTGCGATACTTGGTAACTCAGAAACTACCCCAAGATAGGTGCTTGTCAGGTTCACTTGCTGTCTTTCTTCTGTCAAATTCCCACCAGCACACCTAGAAGAACAGCTCCTTGAGAAAAAGATTGCCCTGGACTGGGACGTCCCAAAACTGCTCATCTGCTAGAAATAAATGAGGTAGAAGCATTTAAGTGGCAAAGGGTCTGCAAGGACCAAGCAGCTGGTTTGTATCTCAATGGAAGCTTCTTCCCCTTGCTCTACTTGTTGATTGGAAATGCATTTCACCCACTTTACAGACCTTACCAGCTTTGCCAAGCTTCCATCCCTGTTCCCTCCAAACTTTTCCCTACGCTCCTCCATGCTGTGCCTCCATTCCTCATTTTCTTCTGTTCACCAGCCTTTACACCTTCCCAACTCATTTCATGTACATCTGTGTAGAAGCATGGACATAACATGACACAAAGACATCAGTATTTTTATATTGTTCTCTTTTTTCCTATTCTTTCATCTATTTACATGGAGCAACATTTTACAACAGCATGCATGGAAATTACCATCCCCCCCTACTTTCAGTGAGGGAATATACTTAGCCAGCATACAATGGCTTCTGGCGATGATAACAATGAAAATTTATCCCCAGCTCTGTTGTTGGAAGGAAGGGATGCCATCCAGAGGGATCCTGACAGGATTGAGAGGTAGGCCAATGCAAACCTTATGTAGTTCAACAAAGTGACCTGGGTAATGGCAATTGCAGACACATTTACAGGTGGAGCAGAGAAACAATTGATAGCAGCCCTGTGGAGAAAACTTGGAGGAAAAATGTGGGGGATACTTGGGTTGATGAAAAACTCAACATGAGCCGGCCATGTGCACTGGCAGCCCAGAAAGCCAGCTGTATCCTGGGCTGCATCCAAAGCAGGGCAGCCAGCAGGGTGTGGGAGGGTATTCCACCCCTCTGCTCTGCTCTGGTGAGACCCCACCTGGACTGCTGTGCACAGTTCTGGTGTCCCCAACATAAGAAGAACACAGAACTGTTGGAGCAAGTCCAGAGGAGGGTCATGAAGTGGATTATAGGACTGGAGCACTGTTCCTACAAAACCAGGCCAAAAGAGTTGGGGCTGCTCAGCCTGGAGAAGAGAAGGTTCCATGGAGACCTCATAGCAACCTCCCAGTACCTGAAGAGAGCCTACAGGGAAGTCAGAAAGGGATTCTTCATCAGGAACTGTAGTGATAGGACAAGGAGTAATGGGTACAAACTGAAAGAGGCGACATTTAGGTTAGATCAAGGAGAAAAATCAGCCTAAAGTCTTTTATGTTTAAATTTTTCTGATTGATAACAAGTCAGTAAAACACACATATTGGCACCTAACATGGAGGGAAGAAAATAGAGATTTGCACAACTAAGACAAAAACAAAGATTCCTTCAGTGGATGTAACTGAAAACCCCAAAAATTTATGGTTGTCTTATGTTAATTAAAGACAAAATTTAGAGAGGAAAGGGTCCTTAGCCTGCACAACAAAGTTGCTCCCATGTCACTTATGTTCTTTAAGTTTGCTTTCTTCAATAACCAAGATTGAATTATTGTGATCCTGCCTCATCTTCACCACTATCTTCTTCAAAAAATCTTATTTCCCCTTTACTCTGAACATTTCCTCTTCTGTGACTTTAACTGCATTACTTTTACATAACCTGCCTGATTTCTGCAACAGATGAGGGTAGGAAAACCATCTTACTGTGACGATATAATGTTTACTTCTAGTGCTCCCACTGAACTTAACTTTGTACCTGGGATGAATGCCATGTTCACCTGCAAAAGTCCAGGTTCTACTACTGCAAATGTTGGGCTGCCTTTTTGAGTTGCGCAGAACAATAAACTGAGAGGGAACTGAACTGCACTACAGTTCTTAAAACAGGCTGAAAGAAAGAACACAGAAAAGAAACTGTGCTCCTATTTAACATGTTGAACAATTTGTAAGCACCTTTCTGCTTTCAATATTTCATTTTATTCAGTTAATAAGGCCCAGATAATTAGATCTTTTTTCCCCACATAACTTTTTCTTTCCCCTGTGAGTGCAAGAAGCAAGCAAGCAAAAAAAAAGTCACACCTCACTCTCACATTAAGCTATTCAATTATTAGGCAGAAAATCTTTGGTTGCCTCCCCCCTATAACGGCATTTAGCAGGAAATGAACAAAAAAAAAAGCCCTGCTGTACCTATCTCTGTTTACCATAGTCTATCTCCCTACATACACTCAACCACCCAATAAAAATAGCAGTGAAACTAAAGACATTTTATGCCACTGATTTGATGGGGACAGAATTTCTTTTTTTTCACCTTTTGTAGACCACAGATATATCAACACACTGTGTGTTTGACCTCCCAGTTAATAGCAGAATTAAAAATTCCTCAAAAAGTCACCTAGAGCAGACCTAACAAAGTATATTCTCCACAGCAGATAAGCAACAGATCAAGCAACATCCAGGTATTGTATTACATACCTGAGGAAGCTAAAGTAGACAGGGGTATCATACTAAACAACATTTCCTGTTACAATTCAAACATTCACAGTGATTAGAGAAGGAATACTGGTGGGTTTCCAAGTTTTAGGCTATCTGTATGGTGTAAGCAGTTCACATTTTTTACTCTCATTAAGCATTGTTCAGATCTTGGCCTGTAACACTGTCTAGACATGAAGAAGGCACGCTACTTGCTAATGAAACTGAGAAACTAATTTTGACATTTAATGTGTCATATCTATTTTATTTATAATCTCTAAACAGTAATGAGACATCTCCTTTGTAAAATAGGATTAAACAGATCTGTAAACTGCTACATAGAACTCTGGTGAATTTGATTTGTGAAGGAAATGAAGGTTTCTCTTTTTCATGACTTAAACAAGAACCCTTCCAAGAGGCTCTTAAAGGGGAGAGGTGGCAGGCAGCCTCCTCACAAGTGTTGACAGCAGCCCCTAAATCAAGTGTCACCCAGCTTCAAACCCTAAGGAGTCATCAGTCATGCTTGCAGGAGGGGAAGGAGCAGCCCCCTTCCTTGCGATCAATGAGGCAAACACAGAATACTCCTTCTGCACTCCTAAGGATGATTGATGACTCCTTAGCAGCTGAAGTGTGTGACATTTGATTTCACTCACTGATAAGATTGTGTCTTCCAAACACCTTCTAGTTAATGTTTCCAGGGCCCGCACATAGCTGTTCTTTGTCACGTTTTTTAACACAAAGCTCAATTGTTCAATGATTAATGAATTTCTCAACAACAGATGAAAATTCTGTAAGAGAATTTTGTAAGAGAATTTTCCCTTGATAGTCTGATCACAACACAAAACAGGAATCTAGGCTCCTTAAGAAAACTGATGGCAGATCTCCTGCCCCTGTCAAATGACACTTGCAGGCAAAACAATCCTAAAAAAGAATTATCTTTTTTTCCTGAAGACTTTAAAATATACACTTGAGGTCTGCTTATCAGAAAACCTAATGCATTGGTTGATATTGATTAAAAGTATTTTCCGAAATTTTAATAAGCAGATTTCCACAAGGTTATCCATTTCAACATACTTGAAATGTGCTTTACGGCATTCTTATTTTTCTTACAGCATCATATTCTTATTCAGTTATTTCCTATTTTGAAATGATGCAATCAGCATGATTTGAAACTATACTTTGTAACTACAAGGTACACTTGCTTATAGGTTTTAAAGCATGCCAGCTTTATATTGCATCCTGTTGTATCACAGGCCATGTTACATAAACTTTTTAGTATCACTTAAATCTTACAGCACTATTTATATTCATTTTTGTGGTTTTGCCCAATTTTTTTGCTTTTAAAGAGTGATATTGAATTAAATGCTTTAAGCAGATGTATTTTTAAATCTCTTATGAAATGAATAGCATTTTTTGATCCTGATTTTCTAAGTGCCATGTTTGGCTGGATTCTGCTCAATGCCTTTGGAAGTTTTAGCACTTTGCACAAAAGTCATGAGGTTTTGATAAATACAAGAACCAGGCAATTCAGAAGTCTGTCAGAAAATCCATTCAAAAGGAAAGAAACTGTACTGGTTGTCAATCCTATCTTACTCTGTAAGCTTGTTTGTCAAAAAGCATACTGGTAAATAGAGAAGGAAAACTGCAGTACAATCCAGAAAAAGATGATGACTGTAGCTCTCCCACCCCTTCAGAATGAATGATTGGAACAGAATGGCAGCACTGTCAAAGAAAAACGCTCCACATAACCTTCATCATTTTGCCAAAACCAGCCCACCAGAAGAAATCAAAGGGAAATTCCAAGTGTAGACTTGCAAAATGAATCTTTCATCTAAATTTTGAAACAAAGACATTGCTCTTGCCAAACATTGCTAAACTTTGCCGAGGCCTCACGTGAAAAATCCAGAACTCTGACTATTTGGAATTCAACTTCAATGTAAAACTTGGGCTTATTCCCAATTAATGCAAATGAGACAGTGCACACTACTTGAAGGTCTTTAAATTAAAAATTATCCTGATGTAGAACTGTGCCAAATTAAGTCAGCAATGATGAATTTATAAAAAAATGGTGTTATGAACTGTCCTGGCACCTAAAGACATGAAGTCTCCATAACACTTGGAAACCTTGTTATTATGAAAACACTTTTTTAAAGTCAACATCTTATTTCTAAAGTGTTACACTCTCAAGGAATTTTAAATACTCTCTTTTAAGGGCATACAAAATTAAAAAATATATTTATGTTGAACAACACACTTTAAAAAAACTATTACCATAACGATAAATTTCTAATGCTGACATACTTTCATGTCACACACACACACACACACACACACACACACACACACACACACACACACACACACACACACACACACAAAAAAAAAGACATTTTGGACAAAAATATTCCATTTATAATATAACCTTATTATATTTACTTGTATTTTTCTTCAGTAAAAAACTGGAACAGCTTTTCTTTCTAAAACTGATACACAATCACTTTACATTTTCTCTCATGGTTCATTACGAGATAAACTAAAATCACACTCAAAGGATGCCCTTAGTAATGCTGTTGTTAAGGACAGCAAAGCTGGCAGGTAAACCCGGGTTGCCAGGGGTTTGTTTTCCAACTGAAAGTGTACTACCTCAAACACTTGTGCATATTCTATGAATCCTACCCAGCCCAAGGAACACTCTTCAAGTTCCCCCTAAGAGAACCTGCATTTTAAGAGTATATGTATTTCAACCTGTATTTTAAGATTTTTTTAAGGGTACATTTGCTCAAAAATTAGCCACAGTTCCACCAGAAAGAGCTTCTTTATGTGATAACTGATAATTCCCAAATTCCTCTCCCTACCACTTTCATTACAAAATAAGAAAGTTAAATTCTTCAAGGAAAATTATGTCCTGAAACAGCCTGATAGGTTTCACTTAAAACTCAATTCATACACAGATATGGGTTTGTGCATCACTTTTCCCTTCTCTCTTCTTACTCTCCAACACAGTCAACCCCTTAAATTACTAGGATAAATATTTAAACAGCATTTTCATTAGAACAACTGATCAGATGGAAGAGAGAGATCTTACTGATGTGTTCTCTGAAAGCATTGAGCACATGTGCTCAGAAATATCTACTAGACTTCAAATAACCTATAGTAAAGAGGGCATTTATGAATACCCAAACTGGGAGAATTCATGATGGAAGGGCATGGATGATGGAAGGGAATTAATGATAGGAGTTGAAGGATGGGTGGGAAGAGAGGCTTAGCCTCTCATTGCTAAATATGTGCAAGTGCCCAGATTACCTGTGTAACACATAAATGCAGAGAAATACAAACATTTCCCAGAAAGAGCTGAGGTGCACAAAAAGATAAGAAACCAGAGAAGTCTCTTGGAAACCTGCCTGATTTCCTGTGAGCACACAGGCCACATGCTTGGCAACCTTACAGGGAAACCCAACTTGCCTCCCTGTGACTCTCAAGCACTTGTCTCCCTCTGGGAATGAGGGACTGCTTCTTGAAGAAACAGGGATTTTCCCAATCTGCACTCATGGGATGACCAGGCTGTTTGGAACTGGAACTCCTTTCTTTGTCCAAAAATTTCAAAAATCTGGGAGATTTTTCTGACCCAGAACACATCTTCAACTACCAAGATTTAACATTAAATGGTCCACCCTTCACCACTCACTCCTATTGTTTAGAAAATTTTAATTCTGGCATTAGCTAAATTCTAAATTTGAAACCTATAAAAAGGATTATGCATTTAGAAAATTTGCAGTTCTGCAGTCTTGCAGATTTTTTAAATGTTTTTATTCTTATTAGAATAAATGTCTATTTAAAACAAAGCAAAAATGTTAAAGTAAGAGTTTAAAATCTTTCCATCTATCTATTATAGCTAAAAAAAAGGATTATAGGTTTTCATCCTCCATTTGGATCCATTAGTAAAGAAGTGCTCCTCTTATTGTTCTCACTTATATTTACTGAAAATGGAATGTCTCAAATGAATTCCATTTTAGAATTGCATTGAGAGCATGCTCTAATTCACACAGATGGAATTTTTTTTTCACTTTTCCTGACCTCTTCTCTCTAACAAGTTTCCTCGCATCCTGCAGTTTTCCCAAGTCCCTCTCCATATCCAGTGAAACCATCTGAAATCCAAGACTTTAATTCAAGCAAATGAAGTGGCACCACACCACTTGTCTATCACATTGTCTACTCCCCCACAGGACCCAAAATCCTCCAGATTTCAGATTTCCTCCATAATGAACATTCACATTCAAATCCATGCCTTTCCTTAAAATGATCAGTCACTACCACATCCTCCTCAGCTCCATGAAGCATCTTTTCGGCTTATCAGTAAATCCTTTCCTCTAAACTGAGTCTAAATTCAAACACATTCAGAGATCTCCCAGTGCATTTTGGTTCCTCATCAGAACTGTTGCATGTTTCCCATAAGTCTTTTAAGTTTTTGATATGGCTTAAACCCAGACTATTTGTCCATTATCAGGCCAACACTGGGCCATCACCCTAACTCATGGTTTCCCTGGCTCACCTTTTCAAGTTCCCCTCCAAGTCTTCCCAATACCAAGACATGCCACTGTCTAAAGAGCAGTCTAAATTCCCACCTAAGAATTTCAATTTACTTGTGTCCTTTCCTGGTAGATTTACACTCCTCACTCTGCCATTACACCACATCTCATCCTTCTGACAGACTGAAGGAACATAGGAAGGTTTGCAGATCATAAAAATAAAAGACTCTAAAAGGGAATTGGCCAATTCCAAATTACAAATGAAGTAAAAAGTCTCTTTTGCCAGAAATTGTAAGTTATTCTCTAAATTAAATTTTAAAAAAGTTAAAAAAAGAAATTAAATTCATGTTCAAATCACAGAATAGACAGCTATTATTTGCTCACCTGAAATATCTGTTTCAAGGAAAAAAGTGCCCGTCTCAGCTCCCGTCCACTGGAATTGTAAAGTTTTTCTGGGAAAACAAAATAAGACAACAGAAAAAACTTCAGCATAAACAAAACTGACAACACAACAAGAATGTAGTACAGCTTTTGAAAGAATTATAGCACCCACTTCACATTAGGCAGACTTCTCTTAAAAAAATTAGTTTTTTAAAATATAGATACAGGACTTATTCATTAAATGTGCATGTAAACCAGGATTTAGTTGTCTATAATTTAAGATGGCATCTTCCAGGTAAATTCACAATAGCTTCAACAAGATCAGTGAGAAACAATTGTTTCTGGAGTTTTTGAAAATGCTTAGAAATACTGTTCTTTCTGGATTAGGTAAATTTAGGGTTTACTGAAAGTACCAGATTAATCTCAAAAGACTTGTCTGAGACCACTCTTTGCCTTTGTTATCAAAGCTAGAGCCACTGAATCCCATCCTTGACTGCCTTCCCTCTAGACATTCTTTTCTCATGTTCTCATCTTTCTATTGTTAAATCCTTTCTCCAATAGCAATGAACGTTAATACCAGAAATAGTCGGACAGTCTGTTCTTAGCATAATTCAAAACAGTGTTTTATTCTCCTGAAAACTGATCTTGACCTTTTTCTAAATGAACCAGAAGCCTTCTTTTCATCATCCAATACTGAAATGTATTACTTCATTTATTCCCCTACTAATGCATTCTCACAGAAATAATTTAAAGACAAAAGCAACTCTGCTATCCTTCTGAACCCTGCTACAATGTTCATGCCTTGGGAAGAAGTCTTGAACTGTGCCTCTCAAGTCTGTTACAAATTTGTGACTGTGCGGGAATAGAGCAGAAGTGAGCTCTTCAAACCTTCCTGGTCTACTATGCTTGGCGTATTTGATAGAAAGAGACTTTATTCAACACATCTACAGTCCTAAATTTAATTTTGTTACACTACTGTAATCCAAGAGCAAGGACAAAGGAAAATCAAATCTTCATGGTAACCTCAGATGACACACTTGCCTCAGCCACGAATCACCATGAAAGCACCCTCTCTGCAATCGATAGAGCAGTGGCCTGTAGTGGCCACCAAGTCCTGAGATGAAAGCTGGAATGCCCATAGAATGATAATAATCTTACGAGAAAATTAAATATCAAACCCCAACATCTTATATCTTACTTTCCCTCGTCTATTTCTCTTTCAATTACTACTTTACACTACAAAACCAAATTAAATTTTATTTCCCTCTGTTAGCAAGTTGCAAAAAAGGGACTAGCATTTGAGGATTCAATGCATTTATAACTCAGTGATCATTTTTTGTTTCAATCAAGGAAGGTGAGGTCTAATGTTAAAAAAAAAAATAATTCTTATTCCAACAGTCATCTTCAACCAAAGGGAAAATATGAAGCAAAATGTCAGCAGAACTAACACTATTTTTTTTTAACTTTGGAAGTAGTTTTGTTCATCCCTAATTGCCTCTGATTTCAAAGGTAGAATGTACAGAACTGGCAAAACTATTGTTTTTATAAGTTGTCTCCTTTCTTGCACTTTTATAGATTCTTGACAAAACATTGGAGAAACAGATTTCACTTCAAGCTATAAACTTAGAGGCACACTTTAATTACTCTCACTTAAAAACGCACTGGCATGTGGGACCACATTTCTTGGCAGGATAAAGAGTAATTTTGTCAGGAAAGCCTAAAGAATAATAAAGATCTTCCAAGACCCGGTCTGTCAACTTTACATGCCACATTACACAAAATATTTCTTTTTGAAAGTTACCTCCATCTGGCATTTGTTATTACTAATTTCCCTCTATTCATAATTCACCAGCATCATTATGAGCAGAATGTCTCCAAACAAGGCAGTGCATTATCATCTTAATTAAGAGAGGCACCACTTCTTAAAGTCCTGGCAACTTTGTACATAAATATCAATGTCCTAACAAATGCCATCTGTTGGTCTTGGTCTTGAACAGAAATCATCATCCCAGCCTGGGGTGAAGTCCTAACAAGCCATTGTTATGATACCATAACACTGGTTGTTTCATTGGTGCGTGAAGATTTTTGGTACATTTCAGAGGAACAATGCTAAACATTTTTTCTCCTTGATGTTTTCACAGAGCATAACCTTGGCAGTCTCCTTGATGTTTTCACAGAGCATAACCTCATCCTTGGCAGTGAGGACAAACAATGCTCTCCCTGCTCGTCTGCAGCAAGGAGGATAGAAGTTACTGACTGCAGCTCAAAAAGGGGTCTATGGATAGAGTTAAGAATCAACAACTACTGCAAGTATCAAGTTTGACAACAGTTGTGGCACGTGTCACAAATGTTTGAGGTGGGTTGCAAATCCATCTGAAGAGTGACAGTCCAGGTAAGTCATCTCACTTCTGACATCTTCTACCAGAGACAATGTACACTCGCAGGTACCTCCTCACGCAGAGCTGATCTTGTTCACTCAGCTCAAAGATACAAGTCCACAGCATCTTCACCTGTGACTCTTACACACAGGCACCACACTCTCTGCATAAGTCTTGACACTCACTTCTTACAATGTGGGCAGCCACCAGAAACATTCACTGGCCATAACCCAAGGAGGAATGTGAGGTGACCATGCTACATCAGAAGATGCTTTGGTTTAAAAAACCTCAGTTCAGGATGAACCTCATCCAGGGCAGCAAAAGCCTGCATAAGCCAAGGTACTGCACAGACCTTTAAAAAAGCTTGTACTTTTATTGTGTGTGCTGTTTTTCATGTTACAACTGGGGGACACTTGCTAAGATGTTCTCAAGGCCTTAGAGAATTCCCACTTGTTAACAGTAACTTTGGCACCCCAGGGACCTCAGGATCATCTTAAAATCTCTAGACTGCAAATGAAGCTACAAAAATGCATCAGCAGAAACTGAAAGCAGAAATCAGTTCTGAGCTCTTTTCCTATGGCCGAAAAACAAAATTTAAGAAAAAAAAGAGTGAGAGGAAAAGCCACATTTGTTTACAATGTTTTCACACTGCAGACGATCCAGAAACTACATAGCAAATGCTTTTTAATGCTCGTTTGACATAAGCAGTTTAAAGCATTGCCCTATGAAGCAGACTGAGAAATAACTTTCCATGTTACAGCACAGAGGTGACTAATTCCCATAGTACCTCCCTGGCAGAGCTGTCTGTAACTGAAACAAATTATGCCTACAGCTTTGAAACAGGAATCTAGCCAGCTACTATCACCAAACCCAGAAAATTCTGAGGTGCTCCAAGGACAGTCCAAAAGATTCACAAGTTCACAGCTTTGTTATAAGGTGTCTGATAAGCTTGAATGTGTACACCAAAACTGCTTTACACCAGAAAACAAACCTCTGTATTTCAAGCAGGAACATGTGCTGCTACACTTCTCCCTGAAACTTCTCTGGCCCTTTGGTAAAACACACTTCCTGTCCTTCCCCAGGCCAGGTGCAGGCTGGAGACATTCTACATTCATATACTTGAAGGTAAGATAAAACAGGTCAGTAAGTTCGTAGGTCAGGGAGTTGGTGATACCTGACACTGCTAATGATGGTGGCTTTGACAGCCGTGTCCTGATAAGTGACACTATTGCAGCCACTTTTACTACCTTTTTTCAAGAAATAAAGAGCTGCATCTGTGGCTGTGAAATATTTTTAATTGCATATACACAGATGACAGAAAATTCTCCTTGCAGCTCCCTCTGACGTTAACTAACACTAGAGGGCACTGCTTATTGCCTTATTCTATGAAAGAAAAGGCACTCTGCCCCTCCGTGGGCTTCCCACTGATACAGCAGCACTGTTTGGGATGCAGAGTTGGTACTCCATTAACCGGGAAATCCTGCTTTTAACCTGTAGACTGTAAGATATCCAAAGAAATTGAAAAGCATCAGTTCTGCCAATCTCAAACATTCAAAATCAGAGTCAACTCTTTTGAAACTGATAGAAAACCAGGTATTGGTATGGGCCTGAGTTTTATTAACTGCAAGAACCAAGAGTCACATTTATTAAATTATCCTTCACATCATAGTAGGGAGGTGTATATCCTTGGAAGACAGAGAGATTTCCTTAGCTCAGCACTTGTTTCTAGAGGCAGAGAGTCACAGATAACCAGAATTGTGGTAGAGCCAGACACGTGTGAGAGGCAGCAACCTGCAAGTGGCTATTTTGGTTGCTGTTGCAACCTGCAACAGCAGAACTTTGATTAAGAGAAGCAAATATGCTCTAAAAGAAAAATATTATTCGTTACTCTGTATTTTTTGCTTGTTTTTACTTTTGTAAAAAATAACTCGGGCTAAGTGAAAAGGGATTCCTATAGGTGAATTTGGTACATATGTAGCAGTGGAGGGAAGGCAGTTTGGTTTGAAATCAACATCTTTTCAGAAACGAAGTCTTTAAAGATATATTATCAGACAACTTGCAGCTTTCAAATAGACTCTGTATTTTCAAAGAAAATTGTCAGAGGCTCAAATTTCATTGGTTTTCACCTCTTTTGATTATGTGGGAAAAGGGACCTTTTAAAGAAAATAGTAATTTGTCCTTATATTCTTAAATAAAGTACTGACTTTTCTTTTGCCTTCTATGGGGAAAAAAAAAAAAAAGAGTGTTTTCAATCCACAGTAATAAAAGAAAAAGTGGAACTGGCTGAACATTGCTTGGTTCAGTCCCATGTGTTACACCTGACCTCTGACCGACAGGGTACCATCCTCCTCCCTTCCTCTTCCATCACACCCATTGAATTAGTCCCTGGGATATAGTAATTTATACAGCATCAGCCTTTTGAGCTGTTGGCAAAGGCTTGTGAACATCTGGCTGAGCACAAATGGGAGTTGCTCTGCTTCACTTGCTGCTGCCTGAATGACCTCCATGTCTCCCATCCATGCCTCTTTTCTTTAAACTATAATTTCAAGATGAAGCTCTTTTCCTTACAAAAACATAAAAGGGAGATTAACTCCACATTTGATTACATTAGCAGGATACCTGGTGCAGATCCACTTAAATGACATTTGAAACATTTCCTGCCATTCATTTTTACCTGGCATTGGACAGAAGTAGCAACATTCTCTGGCTTCCAGTAGCCACTTGCAAATTAGGCAGTACTTAGTTTTCTAAGTACTTGCTGCAAATTAGGCAGTACTTAGTTTTCTAAAAAAAATTCTAAATTTTTTAGAAGCTAAAAAATTTAATTCCTCTCCCTGCAACAAGGAGTAAAATATTATTTTAAATGCTCACTAGGAAGAAGTGTTAATAAAACTAAAAGGCTTTCAAAATTTAAATGAAATGCCTACCCTTCCAGCAGCACTGATGGGAAAAAAAAAAAAAAAACTTGAAAGAACAAAATAAGTGTTTACAATGGTAAGAAATTTTGGCATTCATTCTTTCTGTGAATGCCCATGCCACACTTCTAAATTTATTACTGAACTATTCCAATTTTAAATGCATGTTACTTTATCTGAACAAATGTATACAATTGTAGAACTAAAAATTTGAGCAATACAGCAACAAGTCAGGCAAATGAGTCCACTCCTGTGAACAGGCATCAGGAACCAGCCAGGCAGACTTCACTTGAGTAGGCTCATGGGTACATACAGTGCTGCAGATCTATAAAACAACTGTATATAAAACTAATTAGCGTAGTGTGCCAGTCTTTCACTTTATGTCAAACAAATTAAAGCAGTTCTCTAAGAAAAGACCTGGTCCTGTGCCAAGAATAGGCTCTTAGTTTAGCTTTTGTCCACGAAAGTTAGTCATAAATGTGTTGGCCAGACAAGGCACTCTCCTTTTCTTCCCAGACCCCCTAGAAAATGCACGAAGAAGGGATTCATTCACAGGCATATTGCCCACTATTACATTAACACAATTGCTGCTTCTGCTGAGATTACTTTGCTTTGTATATTATAAATTTCCTTTTTTTCTCTCTGAATTCAATCTTACTTTGTCTGGATAAATGGATAATGCATTAATTAGTGGAACATGTCACATGTGAACTCAAGCTACATATTCTCCCACTTATCTAGGGATAAATGGTTAGCACTTAGCATAGGAAAGGAGCTTTCTCACAATACAGGACCTTCGGCAAAGCAAGTGGCCGCGTACAAATTTCGGGAAGCCAAGCCCACATCACTGTCAGCACCGACTGCTTTGGAGGAATGTGCAGGCTGCCTCCAAGGAATGCTGCCCCAGCTCCCCGGCAGAGAAAAACCCTCCCTACTCTCCTTTTCATTCAGGCACACAGCAGCTGCTTAGCTAATTATCTGGGACAGTGGGTCCCCTCAGCGAGCAGGGTCCTTTGCCCCCAGTGGGAGAGGGGGATCCTTTGTCGGGAAAGGATCCTATTACGCCCGCATATGAGAAGAGCTCAGCTTCAAGCCTGCATCCTTATTCCCTTTCTCTGTAAAGGACCTGCAGGTGGGGAGGGGGAGGAGGGAAAGACAAAATAGTCTTGGACACCCTTTCCTATCCCATACCCTAAAGCCGTGTTGGCAGAGGCTCAAAGTAAAGAGTGCAAAGAGCCACCTGCAAACCCCAGGGAGCCTGTGGGTTTGGACTGACAAGCAGGGAGAACTCCAGGGCAGGATCTCCCCTGGGAATGAAAAATACCCAATTTGGCCAGCACTTCAGAGCAACTGTATACACTCACGCATGGGATTTTCTGCCTCTTTGAAAGTAGAAGTCTGCTCTCCTGACACTGCAAAAAGTACCCAGCTGAAAGAGCCCCTGGATTTCCACAGAGAGAGTACACATGGCAAAACTCCTACTCTGGGAAGATGGGTGGAGCTAATATTTTTTGAATCTTTTTCTGAAATGCCAAATGTCTTAACTTCTGTCACAAGGGAATTAACATAAGACTGTCAGCACAAGAATGATTATACATTTCAATCCACTGAAAAAAGTATCTGCTCCTGCAGGTGCAAGTGTCCCCCCTCACTTCTTGCTCCTGTGTTTCTAAGAGATATGAAATGAGACTCAATCACTTGGGAAATAAGTAATATATAAGAAAAGTCCAGAGGATTACAAGGACCCTGAGGATGAGGATTCAGAGACATGCAACAACAGGTCCTTTACATTCCGAACATATAATTCCTGAATGTCCTGGTGACTCCCCTACCCTTGGTTCTAGGTGTTAGTCAGTGCTGGAGGCATAAACTACAGTAACATCTAAATAGCTCCACGACATTTAAAAGAAGGAGGTTTTTATGTAGATATCTGGTAGAAGGGACTTTCCAGTCTTTATCGTACTCCACTGTCATGGTTTAACCCCAGCTGGTAGCCAAGCCCCAGGCAGACACTCACTCTCCCATGAGCGGGATGGGAGAGAGAATGGGAAGTGTAACTGAGAAAACCTGTGGGTGAGATAAAGATAGTTTAATAGTAAAGAAAAAGCCACCCACACAAGCAAAGCCAAACAAAGAATTCATTCACCACTTCTGATGGGCAGGCAGGTGTTCAGTCATCTCCAGGAAAGCCGGGCTTCATCATGCCTAACAGTGACTTAAGGAGACAAACACCTTCATCCCCAGTGTTCCCCCCTTCCTCCTTCTTTCCCCAGCTTTATACGCTGAGCATGATGCCATATGACATGGAATGTCCCTTTTTGGTATGCTGGGGTCCGTTCTTGTGCACCCCCAGCCCCCTCGCTGATGGTGTGGCGCAAGAAGCAGAAAAGGCCTTGACTCTGTGTAAGTGCTGCTCAGCAGTAACAAACACATCCCTGGATTACCGACAGCGTCTTCAGCAGAAATCCAAAACAGTCCAGAAGTCTCTCCCAAACTAGGTACTATGAAGAAAATTAACTCTACCTCAGCCAAAACCACTCTGGTAGCATAAAAGGACTATAGTGATGTCACCCATTTCTATCAAACTTCTGCATATTCTGCTTGGTTTCAAGCAAACTACATGTAATGGATAAACCATTAGCCAGAATTTCCCCTTTACACAGGTCTAAATTACTATGCTTTTACTTCTACAGACCCATCCACATGGAACTAGGAAGAACATTTGTTGTGCTATCTGCACATATTATGGCAAACAAATGCCAGTGATTTACACTAAAGGGAGATGTTAAAATGCAGCAAGTGTTTATATAGTTAAGTGCAAAAGGAAACCTTAGTCTTCATCTGCTGGATCCAGGCATTTAAAGCTGTGGAAGATGGGGCTCTCTGTGTATCCTGCACTGCATTATGCTTGGGATCCTAAAAACTGATGGTGTCAAAACTTCCTCTTACTGTTTCCATTTCTAAATTAGCATATTAAGGCCCTGCTTGCTCATAAGCAAAAGAAAGGACATATAAGGCAATGTGGGCTGAGATCAGGGTGAAGCTGCCTGACAAAAAGGGCTTGTACTTTTCTTCTTAGTTTTATATGTCTGTACTCACTACTGCTTTCCCAGTTCTCTACTGTAGAAACCTGTGTCAGTTATCTTTGACGGCTGCTGTGGAAAAAAGGACATAAGCAGTAAGAAAGCCCAACAGCAGGAGAGCATAACAGTAGGTTCTACCTAATGTATGAAGTAAAACTCAGAGTGGGATATTAAAACTCAGTGTCAACAAGGAATCACTTCATTAAACAAAAGGCAACACCAATGATCCCAAGAAACTTGAATAGTTTGCAAATTTCCATGATTAATACCCCCAGGCTTTTAAAATTAGTTGTAGCTGGAGAGATAAAGAAAATGCATGGAGTGTTCATTGCGAAAAGACCTTTTGTAGAACTGGCTTTCAGGGTCTGGCTGTGAAAAATATTGCAGAGCAGTGCCACAAAAAGTTTTCTGGCCCTCTATGAGCCAAAAACTGTGACTGGAACAGCAAGTCAGCTCTGAATCCACTTCCCATCTGGTTATCACCACAGCTTTTATTTCCAGTTCCAAATTAGTTCTCTCATGTATCCTTTCTGATTTTGTAAGCTAGAATACAGAATTCCTCTTTACAGTTACAGTTACATTTCCCAGTGAGTCTGATGCCTGCTGATAACTTCAAACCCATGGGGACACTATGGAGGTCTATGCACACAGAACAAACTGCTCAATCAGCTCAGTCTTCCTTCCTTCCTTGAAATAAAAAAAAAATAAAAATATTCAAAAGATACAGCCTTTCCAACATATTAACAAAATAAAGAGCCTCTGCCTCTTCAGCCTACTTATTCCAGCCATGGAACAGGCACCATAGTGTACTTCCCTACAATGATTTATTGATATAGGTCCTCTCCACTTGAATGCAAAAGGCACTAATATACTCTTTAGTTCTGAAGTGCAGGAAACAGTACTTTGGGTTGACATCTTCAAAGGAGGGCACTTCTGCATGTCCAGAAAATGCTACGACTTCCCTTCTGTAAAAGTCAAAGGGTTACAAAAGGGAAAAGGCTGCATAACAAGGTCAAATATTACAGCACTGGATTAGAGCAAGTGGTGATGGAAAAGACTTGAGAGATCATCTTGTTCATCCCCCTGCTAATGCAAAATTGTTCCCTAGAGAGTAATACAGCAGGAAAGTAGTTGTTATGCTAAAATATAGGCTATATAATTCAAGAGAATGGAGCTGGGGAAAATTGCTAGAAAAGAAAATAATATAGAAGAACTTACTGCTTCTTTAGCGATTACTGCAGCAAAACTGAGGCTAAACCATAATTTTAAAAAGTATGTGGAGACCAACCTTTAATGTTTGTTTCAGTTTACAACTCAGTCCCTGAGTTGCTGACCTGTGTATTTGTGCTTGAACAAGCACATTAGCCAGTGCCTCCTAGATTAGAAATATTTAATAAGAATATGCTAGCCGTGATTTGTGTTTTCTGGTTTTATTCCATTTTAAATACAGTGCCAACGTGTTGCTCTGCATGTTCAATCAGTATTAGTAAACAAAGAGCAACAAGAAAATTACAGCAAACCATCACCAAAAAAAGTAAAAAAATTGGGCACAACCTCACTATTCCTTGAATTATGGATGCCTTATCTGTGCTGACAGCTTGGCAAAGCGTCTGAGCACAAAGACATCGCAGCTTTGTGCCAAGAACCTGAAAGAGCTCCTGAGCTTAAAGCTCATATCAAGTTTTTCTATTGCATAATACATGACAAAATATGTCAGATGCTCTCTCCAAGACCAAGTTGTTGCAGTGATCCTAAGTCCAGCCTCAACAAGTGCATCAGAACTTAACTAGTCCTTTCACTTCAGAGGATGCAGCCTCCTAATTACCTGCTTGCATTGAAGCATCAATTTCTTCAGAAATTTGGGAAGCAAGGATGAAACCATTCATCTGATAGCAAGGCAACAGGCAAGAGGAGCAGCAGCAGCAGTTCATGTTGAAAACCTGATAAAGCTGCTTCTCCTCAGACTGCTGTAAGCAATTAAAATTGTGTGTGTATTTTTAAATATATGAGCCTGCATTGCCTATGTGCTTCCCAGTCTCACAGCCACGCTGCTGGAGACAACTGGTTCCAACTCAGTGTTAGGAGGTTTTTTTTGACCATTTGAAGTGGCCAAGATCAATAATCCATCACAAAATCCTCAAACACAAAACTCAGCAGGTGTGCCTGTGATTGTGACACACTTTCAATATTAAGGATTAGTATTTAATTGTACTTCAGCAACCCCCAGAAACATCATCCACACAATGACAAAGATCCCTTCTGGAAAGCTTCTAGAGGTGACATCGGAATCCAGTGGAGCTTCATCTTTATGATTCTTTTATCCCAAAATTAATTTGAAAAGAGAATAAGCAAAGAATGCCACTGTAAATGCCATAGCATCTTCAGGATTTTTATTTCAAATTTTCATTACAATTAGTGATGAAAATATTGATTTCTAAAACATTTTTTATAATTTAAATTAAATATACAAACCTCCTTAGTCTAAAACTCTTGCAATATCTCAATATAACAGCCTTTTCCTTATGTTAAGAACTTTATTTGTAACTTATCTTTTCTACACCTTCCTGTTCTTGTGTACATCCTCTAATCAATTCACATCTTTAAATGTGTAAACCCAGACACAGCAATACAACTAAGGCTTTACTGATTTTGAGTATAGAGGAGAAAGAGCATTTCAACAGACAAAGATTTGGCTTTGTTTTAGTGTTACAGTCACACAACAAAGAACAACCCCTTAAGTAATAGTCTCACAGTTCCTAGCAGACGTGATCTCAGTCAAAAACAATAAGCTTGTTTACCAGCTTTGTTCTAATAACTTAAACTGCCTTTTCCCATGTGCCTTGATGCATTTTAGAGTTTTTTGGAAGGATGCTTCTTTAGAATACTTGAAGGATATAGTTAAATTAACAGAAATTAAATTTACAGAGATGGATTTGCAACAGAGGGAGAATGAAGAAATATCAGATGTGCAGAAGGAAAGACTGAAGCACAAATACTTTTAGCAGATGTCAAAGTAATTCAGGGTGAGCAAGTTTCCCATCATTCTGAAATTGCTGGGACATATGAAAAACACACTATTTTGGCAACTGAAAAGCAAACCCCACAAATAAACTGGAACAGAACCACTAAGATCTCAGGCTAAATCCATGCCAATGCATGACTCTCATCTGATGTAGATGCCAGATCAAGCACATGGCCAGTCCTCCTTCAGTAGGCTGGGGAGGCTTGGAGATCCCTGCTATCTGCTGGACAACTCACTTCCCAGCATTTCTATTGCTGCTGCACCCTGTGCCTCGCCATCTCCTGGGTCACACTGGCACACAAGGGGTGCAGGTGGCTGGCACATCGGTGCTCCATCTGCTGTCCCATATCTTACAGCCGCAGGGACAGGAACAGGCATCCCAGGAACGTGGCACAGGCACCCTGAGTGGCTTAACACAGGAGGAAGGAAGGAAGGTGACACCCTGGGGCAGCCAAGAGTCTTGAGCTTCACATGCTGCACACAGTAGCCCTGCAAGACAGAACTGCTGCTGTCCTGTACTCCAGAGCAATCTCTTTGTCCTTCAGTTACTATCTTTTGTGATCATTCAGAGGGTTGGGAATACAAAGGCTTTTTCAGAAGTGGAGACACCTTTGTACTCTCTTAAGGACCTGTACATCAGACTGCAAAGATTTAACAGCAGAAGTACTTTGGTGTTTCACATCCATATAAAAATTATGTAAAAGTAGGGTATATCTCCATTTTCCAAATACCATTTCCAAGTTCCATGATTAGGGCGAAGAGAGGTGTCCAAAGCTACATGTATTAAAATCAGGAAATTACTGATAAAAGACTGTGTTCATCAGGTAGAAATTTTCCTTTTGGAAATTCTCCCCCATTTTCATAGCTGAAAAATATCCTAGATTTTCCAGAAACAAGATGCACGATGCTTTTAGGGTACAGAACAGTATGATTGGATCTTTGAGAGGGAATACAAAACCAATATCAGAACAATCATTTCACCTCCATTAACAAACACAAACACAACAACTATACACCTCTGTGCCAGATGCTTCTCTGAGTTCTGTTTGAAAATCAGTGAGTTCAGTTAAGTGCATTTGCAGTTGGAGAGAAGTTGGTATATAAATCCACCCACTGCTCTGGCAACACATTTTCCCTTTTGAAACAAAAGCTGGCTGATGCCTCTCCAGGCAATGGTGTGCTGCCCATTGGGGCATCAGCTCTTCACCTCCCTTTCTGTCTGCAGAGACAGAGGTAAGAGAGACCTTGGAGCATTCCTAGCCTCACTTGGAATGATTTCCTGCCTAAGTTTCCCCCTCAACATCTCCACATCAACAGTTTTTACACAAATAATTTATATGAAAAGTCACTCAGGCTATGGGGTTCCTTTCCATATGTCCCCATCCTCTGCTGGATCAGGGCAGCTTCCAGGCAAGTTTGCAGCATAAAAAAAAAGGCTGTTCTCACAGTGCTCCAACCATACCACCCTACAAGACATTTACATTTTCAGACATTCCTCAAGTACAATTTCTGTTTACCATACCATGCGGAACCCGGCCTGAACTTGTTTAACACATGTTTGCATTATTTATCCAAACTCATTCATCACAGTTGTAAAACATCTGACAGACGATGGAGGTTTTCCAGTGTGCATCAGGCCTCTCGCTTAATCCAACCACTGATTATTTCCACCTCTAAGTAATTTGACCAAAGCCACACGAAAGCGTTCAGCTATACTAAATCTTTCTCTGTTTGTTATTAACTCAGTCACTGGCTGTAAAGAACTCTACCTCTCTCTCTACTTATCTAATTAATCAGAAGAATATCTATATACACATGTATACGATATATATTAACACACATGATGTATACCCACATATACAATATACATATTCTACACATATAAATACAATAGCTTCTTTTTAAGAGGCTCCATGTGATAAGAAAAGCTTAATTGCTACATGGATTGAATTGTCATTTGTACCATAAACACAGCCAGCTGCTGTGCAAAGTGCTTCCCCATGCAAAATGCATACACTACAGCACACATTGAACACATTCAGCTATTTAATGTGGATTTTTCTAATTCTCAGTTTTAGGAAAAGCACAGTAGCATAAAATCCATGAATTCACAAATTCACTTAGTATAAGCACACCAAGTCAATGCAGCTTTGAATCAGATCTTGAAACTGGAATGTAAAAACTGTTCTTTCTCTGATTATTGAGCACAAGTACTGTATTTATTGCCTTTTTACTTCTTGTCTCTTGCAGAAGGAAGACCTTTCACTGTTCCTCTTATTTTTTTTCTTTTTTGCATACTTTCCATTGCTCATTAATCACACTGACACAAGTCTGTAACTATGAAACTAGAAGCAAGTTAACAGCTAAGACCTACAAGAACATTAAAAGGACCAAATCCTGTCTTCTATCTAGGTTTCCTAGATTCAAAAAAATACGGTTCAAAAAGTGTCATATGTGCTGCAGAAGTTCAAGATCTGTTCACTATTCCTGGCAAACCCTCAACTGTTTGCCGCATGGTTTGCTGTCTCACATGTCACTATTTTTCCCCTTTGGAAAACTGTATAAAAAACCATTATGAACTATATCATCATACTTTCACTCGACAGCACAGGCTGGTTAGTCCAGACATCAGAGTAAATAAGTCCCTGTCCTTTCTCACTTCAGGAATCAGAAGGGCCTGGGAGTTTGAGGCCAAGGTAAAAGCTGGGACAGTAAACTGAGCATGAAAAATCTCTGCTTCTCTTAAGTCAGTGGTGCTGTGCCATTGCCTTTGAGAATCACTATGTTCCAGGGGCTACTATGGATCTGACCCCTTTGTCTCCCTCAATTCCCACCCTATTATTATTTCTAAAGCCTATACAGAGATACTGGAAAATAACAATGATGACAAGGGATGAGTACAGAAGACAGCTCCAGCAAGAAAACAATAGGGTTTGCACATCTGATTATATTCTATTACATTCAGAAAACAGGAAAATGTGGCTTTTTAGAAGAAATGTAATATATATTATTACTGTCAGCTAGAGAAGGAAAACCATGAAGAAATAACCAGTTGCTCAAGGTTGCCTCAGTAATGTTCCTGGTCTGCAATCACTACTAATCTTTCCTACAGAAAGCAGGCAATGAAGCTGAAGGGGCAAACGACTTTCAGAAAAAAAAACCCCAACAATATCCTTATTCTTTTGACTGAGGAACACTTTCTTACTGCATACTTTTTTTTCATTGCTCTTGGCAAGGCTTTTAATGGAAATAAGTGCCCTACAGCCTACTGTCATATGCTGTATATAAGACAACCTCTCAAGTGCGTACAGAAAACTTAGATGATGTAGAATTTGGCAACTTGTTTGTTAAGTGGCACTTTAGTTCATGAGCATATTAAATCCATGATGCATAATCTGCTTGGGCAGCCTGCTAGTTTTAAGATGTTAGTCTAGACCTATAAAGTCCTAAATGTCTTGGGACCTATTTATCCAGGCACTGAGCTTTTTTGGAAGTTTTCTGATGAAACAAAAGTTATAATCAGAAAATGTCAGTCACTAAATTGGAAACACTGCATTCAAAGTCTCTTGCAGCCAACGAACTTTCTTTAGATCCAAGACAGGATCCCAAAGAAGTCTGCCTATATTCATTGTAACTGAGGACCCAGGAAGGATATGATCTTCAGCCTTAAGATTGGTGTTATGGGAAACTGTGGTGCTGCACCATGATGAGGCAAATCAGAGGAGAACAAAACTGCAGGTCCTAAAAAACTGCACTGCAGACAACCCAGAGAGCCCAATCCTGAGCACAAGTGCCAAAAATCAGTCACAAATTCAGAAAAGAAAAATTCATTTGTACTCAGACTTGTTCACTTCAATATCAATTTTATGCAGAGGTATTAGGATGGTATTTCCTGAGTAGTTTCCGAGTCGTGCCACAGAATATTGGGTGTGTTTGTGAAAGCTCTGTCACTCCTCACTCCCTGCAACTTCAGGGTTTTGCATGTCTGGAACAATCTTATTTTTTTCCGGTGTTTCATTAGCAGCCCCTTTCTGAGAAATGCCAAGTGGCACCATGCCCAGAATCACTTGCCAGCTAATCTCAGAGGATTGGGCATTATGCCATTTGAATTAAAAGAGCTCAGCTCTAACTCACTGATAACATTTAGGAATCAAACCAATAAAAATGGGAAAACAAAACGAATACAAATAACCTCTGAATGCACACAGATGATAGCTTTTAACTGAAAATTTATACAGTTGTGGAGAAAGAAAGAAAGAAAAAAAGGCAGTAGAGATCTTTTTCCAAAACTTAAACCAGGGTTCAAGTGAGAAAAATCAGCTATGATTACATTGGTTTCTGAAAACAGCAAAAAGAAAAAGAAGGAATTTGTACATTTAAGTACAAAGTTAATGTCACAGGATTCCCTGCAGCCGGGGAGCTCAAACTTTAGGCAAGCTGTGCTATGCCAATCACCCCATGAAGTGCAGAGGAGAAAGAGGAAGAAAAGAATTTGCATTTGAAGGGAACAAAGGAGTTTCCTCCTCAGTCCCTTCATTCTGCCATTTTGACATGTCCTTCCTAAAATAAAAGCGACATTTAATTTATGAAGACCAATAAAATCATAAATAGCCAGTTAAAAAGTCTACATAATCCTAATGCTGTCCACATCAACAGTAAAACATGGGATACTCCAGCATGTGCACGTAGACGAGCAGGCAAGAACATAGACTAACGATTCTATAAATTATAAACTCTTTTTCTATCATGGGTTTTTAAGTTTTAGAGGCTAGAAATTCCCACGTACAACACACTTCACAGGAGGGGTAAGGGAAGGAAAAACACAAGGCTAATAAGGATGTGACTATTAGGAAATAAAACAATTCAAAACCATTTCCTATAACACAGTTAAAGAAAAATATGGGAGGCAACTTTGGCTTGCTCCGACTTCTGTCTTTATAAAAGCGTATCTGTATTATTTACATCTTCTCCTCTATTCTTTCAGAGACCATGAGTCAGTACAGGACAGCTATTTTTCCTTTCACTTTGTCATACACGTCTTGGAGGGTCAGAAAGCACTGGTCTTGTAGTATTTCACAGCTAATTAACAGAGATAACAGCTAATCAAATTAAATAAATCACCCAGAGAAACTGCCTTTTTCCTGTGGCATAACAGCATCTGGGGAATTTTTATAGGAGAAACAGCTGAGATGAGAGTTAGCAGGTCTCTCCCCATCTTACAAGCAAGGATAAGGCAGTTTTAATTTTGGTCAGAACAATCCCCCAACAGTTCAGATGGATGAAGGCCCACGAAAGTTGCTTGATTTTCTGGCTCTTTGCAAAGCATGGACATGAGCCATGGGCAGACACTTCAGCACCCTCCACACAGAGGCAGGCATTTCAGAGAGGATGCAATCCTGTGTGAGATGCCTGCCTTCTACCCTGCCTTCACCCCTCATGTGCCCTGTTGCCCGTGGGGGGCTGCAGGGACTTACTCTTTACAGAACACACATTTCTTCCAGTGAGAAACACATGTGACTTGCTACTGATCCAGGCAGAAATTCAGAAGGACAGGGACTAGCTTTGGAGGTGCAATCCATAAAAATGTCTGCTACTTGATTTGTTGGATATGAATCATTCTGGGGTTTCTGGGGTGCCTTATCAATCCTCAGCAAAGCTTGCTTGTGACAAGACACACAGCAAAGCAAAACCAGAAACAAACCGTGCTCCAAGGAGAGCAGAGCAGACCAAACCTAGAAATTAATGAAAGACAAGAAGTGGAATTACAGATGACATTTGTACAAGGTCACTTCCACACCCCAGCTGTGTGTTTTATACAGATCTTTTAGCTGCTGTGGGGCTGGATTAGTTACAGTGCTTACACCAATAAAGGTAGTCAGATCTTTAAATAATTCCATGCATCCCATTTTTTCAAGGACATGAACACACCATACAGAAATCCTCAAGACATCAAATGATATGGATAGGCAGAAACTACCTCTATTTGTCCTCTGTATTATATCACATCCATCGTCAATACTAAGCAGTAATATAAGATGAATTTGCAAGAAATATATGCACACATACAAACACATCTATACAATCGAAGTATATTTCGCCATTTGCATTTTTTGGTACCTTGTTTTAATCACATTTTTGATCAAAATACACTGTTGTTTTTCCCTACCAATAATATTTATCCAATACTTGGATACCAAAAAATGCATTTCACTGAAAAATTATATGCCCTGAAAGAAGTAAAGGAATTCCACCACAACTGCTTTTGCTTTGGCATGCTGGCCTTCCCTGCATCATGAGCTGTGACAACAGATTAGTTTAGAGATTTTAAGTAAAGTACCCTGGACACAGAAGATCACCAACTATAAGCAATCAGAAAACCACCTCACTTCAAGATCTCTGACACTAGAAAACGGTAATGAAAAAAGAAAAAATAAAGAAATCAAAGTTTCTGTGAGAAGCAATCTAGGATCTGAACTTCAGGTTCAATTACTCCCTAAGCCCTCGATTCACAGATGAGCCTGAATGTGGCAAATGTGGTCTCTCTAAAGACTATCAAAACAAATGAAACTTTATAATGCAAATAAAATCAGACATAATTTTTCTATCATTACATCAGAATTTGCCTAAAGAAATCAACATTCCTGAAGCTGGAGCACTCTAGCAATGTTACACATGCTGTTGGAGGCAGGTTAAATCAGTTGGGAATCCTAAATGCCTAGAATCTGCCTTCAGTTTTCCCTGGCAGTTACTTCCTTAGCACTAAACTGCATTGAATCAGTACACTGCCAGGTAAGTTTCCTTTTCCTTCTCTTTTTGAGATATTGTCCTATGAAAATCCTAACTAAAAGAAATATTTTGCAGGTGGATGGAAATTACTTTGCAGGCTACAGCCTTCAATACATCACTGCACTACCTACCCACCAAAGACTTCTGGCACTAGATAAACATGTTTGTGTGTCCCTTGGTCATGTTTTCATTTTCTCTCGGACTGTTTTCTGAAGGACAAAACAAAAGACTGTGAACAGACTTGTGTAAGTGCTTTGGCATGGGAATGACTTCACACAGCAGCATTTCCACAAGACCCTGATGAGGTAGGACAGTGCTGGTCCAGTCATACCAAGTCACACCAGTTTGTTCTGTCTGGAGACAAACTCCCCCCCAATAGACCAAACCTGCAGAATCCACACAGTTCTGCCTAAATTGGAAGACAGTGACAGCAAAAATGAACTTCTTTTTTTTCTTCTACAAGACAAGCACAAAAAAAAAATCACCAAAAAGCTACAGAGATATGGTATGCACACATTTGGTTTGCGCTTTCCTCCCTTTTGATAAACTTTTTAGTTTTAGTCAAAAGCAGCTTTCATGACAAGTCCTTGGTTGAAATCCTTGAAACTTTTACTCATTTGGCTCACTTACGTGAAAGCCCAAAACACAAAAACTTTTGTTTTCATGCCATCCCCAGCAAGCGGAACCAAAGCAAAGACTTGACGGCTATTTTATGTTTGAAATATTGGCTTCAAAGTAATGGGGACAGCACAGTGTGGGTGGGCCTGACACTACAGCTGTCTTAAAACAAAGAGTCTATATATCAAAAAAAGCTCACAAGACACAGGATTTACCTGGAAAGAATTACATACAACAAAAATGAAGATGAGGAAGAGGACACGCATGCACACATGTTCAGGGGAAGCAGGGGGAAAATGATAATAGTGCAGTTAAAAATTAAAAACAAACAACAAAAAGATACTGAAGAATGTTGTATCCATTTACAGCTGTAACCATTTCCATGGGAAGTATTTTTTAAAGAGCTTTCTGACTGCATTATGCTATCAGTGCAGTATCATAAAAATGAGAAGAGTTACTTCAGCTAGTAATGGGGCAAAACACTCAAAAAGGGTCTGTATTCAAATGAGGCATCCCATGCATCTATAAACTAACTTGGAATAGCAAGATCCACAGGGTAAGTGAATAAAAATGTCAATGAAGTGGTTAAGATTTAGATCATTCTTTTAATCTCTATATTTCACTGCAATGGATTCAGAGTGATTTTGCTGTTTAAGCAATGGGAAGCAGCAAACATTAAAATATCACACCCACAAAATTCTTGTCAGCACGTATTATCAAAATAATAGAAAGCCTAATTTTAAATAGAAGTGAAGCAGATAAAGATTACAGGGGCAAATTATTGCCACAATTACCCCTGTGTCTGAGTTTGCCAATGGAGTTTATGACAGGTGAATATTTTGACTGCAGCATCAGTTTAAAACATTCGACAGGCATCCAGGCACTGGGAGCTGTTAAGTTCCCAGAGCCTAGATTCTCTCCTCTTATGTTCCAACTGCTGAAGCCAGCATGTTTACACACAGTAGTCTTCCTATGCCTGTCCCAGCAAAAAGGCTATCAGGAGGTAAATCAACGTGGGGTCATTTCTGTCCCTCCCTCCTGGGACTGCATGGGACAATACAACATAGCTGGACAGAGCCACCTTACCTCTGAAAGACTCACTTTGCAAATAAAATATGATTAAAATGTCACCTGGTGTTTTGCAAAGGCTACCATGGTGTCACAGTACACACACTGTGCTTGAAAATGGAATTTCATCAAATCTCAGAGGCAAGCTGGTTCACCTTTGGGACACAGGCATTGCAGATTTGAGACGAGAAGTAAGAACTGTAAAGACACACACTCATGTGATGCTGAAATCAATATCCTGACACCTCCCTCTTGGAAAAGAAAGTGCTCTGGGTCATGCTGTAATGTGTCAAACAATATTAGAAGCCTCTCCCTTGGAGCTGGAATCTTGTTGATCCACACCAAACGTATCCACCACTCTCCACAGCCTAATAGAGCTGTGTTGTGGGCCAGCAATAAAGAACATCATCAGAAAGGGCAGAAGCACTAGTTTAAAGCAAACCAGTATACCTTTGTATTGTAAATTTGTCCCCTCTCTCACCCACACATGCACTAAAACTTGCTATTCAAATTCAACAAAATAATTTCTGTTTCAAAGCTGGGACCCTTCAACTAAGAAAAACCATTCGGTGGGGGCAGAGGTATCTCCTTCATACCTAGAGAGAGAGGACATCCACAGCTCCATTTGCTCCCAAAAGGTCCCTTCACTTCAAGGGCCCTCACACAGAGGAAAGCTGAAAGACTCTTTTGCAAACCTCTCTTTGTTTTGTTTTTCCCCTTTGCCAACTATGATGGTTCCAGAGCCATTGATAACAAAAGCAGATGTTTACAGCCACATGGGAGGCTTCCCTGTATACAGTGGCTACTGCATTACACTGCATTAATCACTCCATGACATCTACCATATGTATCACATTGATTAGTAGGCATTTTAAATCCCATTGACAGTGGTGGGATTAGATGTACACAAATATTAAAATGTAGACTCCTTCCCCATATGGTGGTCATAAAAATGATTGTATAAAACATTGGCTTTTTTCAAGATTCTCATTTCTCCAACTGAAAAGTGAGTGGATAGTTATATATCTGGCTGAGAAACAACTATGAGGCTTTCTTAGTACTTAATGCAATTGTAGGATCTAGGATGAAGCCTTCACAGTCTTTTACTATTTTTTATATATTTTAGAAAGCAGAATTTTCCTTTTATTTTGCATATTTCTGGAGACAGTGCAAATACCTCTGTCATTCAACACAACTGACAACCTTGGTAGAGTACTCTATATACCTAGAAAAGGGCTTCTCACTGATATATTCAGATCATTGCTAACTAGCCCCGGCTGGCAAAACTCAATCTGTGAATTGCTTCCTGACATCTACTTAGTTTTGTTTGTTTTCCTCTGGTTTAGTACAGATTGTTGGTCTGATTCACTGACTGCCTTTCACTGACACCAAACCCCTTCATTCTGACCATCAGTTTTGCTTTCATCTATGCTGAACACAGTGATGGTGTATCTGACCTTCTATCAGCTCCATCCATAATCATTATTACAACCAAGGCCTGTTAGTGCCAGTATAAATGTTAGGTCATTGGAAAATTATGGGTACAATTTACAGACTAAGCATTTCCCTGAAATTGCAAGTAAGGCTTTAAATTAGTAACTCACACTAGTGCATAAACTGGAACAGAATTACTCATCAGCTGTGACCAAGACATCCTCAATAAACTTGTATTAGGCATCCATGCACATTAGAATACGATTATCCTATGCTGATGGAGGCACAGATTTCATCTATCAGATGAGGACGGGTATCAAACATAAAACTTTTCTGGTGGTGTAATTTACAAAGAAGACTTAGTATTTGATGCTGTATAGGATCTGGCATTGTTACAACAGAATCCTGAGGAGACTACTTCCAAGAAAATACATTTTATAAACATCACCTATTACTGCAAGCTCTGCGGCGCTGACTTCCAATTACACATTTATTTCTTATGCCAAGCAGAAATGTGAAATCTTGTATTATTATCTGAATATAACTTCAGGGGATGCTGGGATTCAGCTGTTGTAACTAGTGAAGCCCATATTTAGCGTTCATATACTGTCATAATGGGAACAAGCTGTTTTCTTTACAAGGCTGATTTCATGCTCAGCATGGCCTACTGCAGTATATTCATAAGGAACAATAAAAGTAGATAAAATTATCCAATAAAATCCCTGGTCTTTCCTACAAATAACTAAGGTGTTACAAAAACAGATAAAAAAGCTGTTTTTTTTTTTTTGTTGTTTTTGGGTTTGGTGTGTTTTTTGGTTTTTTTTGTTTTGTTTTTTTTTAATTAAACACTAGGTAACAAACTAGACAGCCTGGTCCATTTTGCTATACTGCAGCATGCGCAGCCTGCTGGGTCTCCTGCCCATGTGCTTGAGATCCAAGCTCTATCTAATGTGAGACACAAACAGGACAGCTCCTGCTCAGCCACCCCTAAAGATTAGGGTGTTTGGGATCTGCATGCTGGCAGGACTCCAGAAGGCTCTGCAGCACACTGGGAATCTGGTGAGAGCAAACACCCATGTTAAGTCTCAAAGTCCCCCTGGCAGAGAGTAACAGGTAACATACAGGGGCACCTCTCCACCTTCTGTCCCTGCCCTCCCCAGCCCAAATGGACAAGAAAAAGCAACTTTGCAAATAACTACATATAGGGATAACTCTTTCTTAGCATACTTTCTCAGAAGATGTGAACTTTTCTGAAGATGAATGTTGAATGATCTTAGGGGCAACTCAAGTGTTTTGGTAGGCTGAATTCACTGGCACTGACTGCCCTTAGACTGATGAGCAGCTTCAAAGGTCTATCTCCTCCAGTACCCCCTTCTCTTCATGTCACGCAAAGAACTGCTGGGGCTACAAGCTCAGTGCTGTGTTTCATATCATCGTACTGGTAGTAAATTTAATCACAGCTCCCTAGACAGCACTTCTTGTGCTGGAGAGATGGGAGAATAGAGCATTTACATTTGGGAACATTTTTCTCCATTCTGGTGCAATTTGTGCTTCTCATGACAAAACAATGCTGCATGAAAGTCGACAACTGTAGCTGCGCCAACTCTCAAGCATGCCAGTGAACTCTGGATAAATTTTAATTTCACACTAAAGAGCTTGTTAAGTCTCATTGGGACCTTGATATTAAGTATTCCAGCTGATAGATTCTGCCAGCTGCAAGCTAATCCCATCGAGGCAAGCCCTTGCTGCTGCTCTCAAGTGAGAGAAGTAGGAGATGCATCTGGCTGCACACACACATTTCTCCTTATCACATATCAGCTGCTGCCTCACTGGCTCTTACATTTATACCACAAGCATCTCACAATCCTTTCCCCTTGACCAGAATTAATTACAAAGAAGTCATCCAGGAGGTGAAAGACAGGTACACTTAAACAACCCCAACAAAGTCGTACCCCTGCGAGCAGGCTATGCTTTGACTACTAAATTCCTCAGCACTTGTAATTGTGAGCAAACCCCCCCCAAAAAAATACCATTTGCGTGCAAAGATTAAGTATTAGTTTTTGCTTAGTTGATTTTTGCTTATTTTGTCATATTTAAAATGGGCAGAATAGCACTTTCATACTTAACAGAAATTCAGATGTGCCTTTGGAGCAGGCTGCTTTAAGTTCTTTCATGACAGATTTATTTGTAAGGACAAGTCAAACATAAATAGATTTCTTAATGAATGCAGGATGGCACCAAACATTTGTTACATTCTGAACAGATTAGTTTTCCTTTAAAGGGAGCAGAGGCAAAGCTGACACATCACACACAGCTATGTAAAAAGCCAATTTCCAGCCCAAGAGCCATGAGATTTGCTGCTATGCATCTCTTACACCTGGGTTTTCAAATAGCTGGGCAGTGGAGCCAAATGCATCCATAAATTTTGTTCCACTTGGAACTTCACTTAGCTGCATGGCCAGCAATTTGCTCGCTGCTCAGACCCTCATCAGAGACCTGAATGGCATCTTGCTTTATTACTCAGCAGATTTTATACTTGAAAATAATTTTAGAGTAGCAAGGGGGGTGCAGGGGGAGTTGTCAGGATGCTTTAGCTCCAATGGCTATGATCTAGGATTTCAATCTGCTTTTGAAACAGCATGATTCTCACATAAGTCCAGCATGAGAAGTCGAGCTCTGTTGCTCAGTGGCACCGCTCCTTCCCTAGCAGCAGACGCTTGGAAACAGCAGAAGGTGCAAAACCCAACTGACTCCAAGTTCTCCAAAACATTAGAAAAACACGAATCTGAAGCTTGCAGCTGCATTTTATCAGATTTATCCATATAAATAGACCAAACCCAAAGTGGATCCAGACCTGAACTTTTCACCTTGTGTCCCTCTGTGACGAAAATGTATCTCATTTTGTTACTCAGACTAGAAATTCTTTAAAGACTTATATTATATTTCTAGCTAAGGAATGACGCTCTCACCAAAACCCTACTGTGCTATGGTGCCTAAAATAGTTAGCTCACTAATACTGTCCAGGTTTAGAGGTTACATTCGGTTTTGACTGAATAAGGATTTTTTAAATAATCTTTTCAGTTTTCTCCCATCATTTGTCTTCTTGGAGCATGAGCACTCTGAGCCTGGACTGGTTACAAATACCAGTGAAGAGAACACTGCTCTCCTGTGGGCACTACCAGAACATCTTTAAGAGAGGAAGAGATGTTCAGGAGGATATCACAAGTCTTTTGTCTGGTCTTCAGCGTATCATATACCTTGGAATGTCTCATTAACTCTTGGATAAATGTCTCCCATAACGCATAATAAAATTACTGATGACTGATCAACTACCCTTCTTTATCAAACCCTGTCTTTCATCAAAACCAGACACCTTCACAGTGATTCTGCATTATTTCTTCCTCCAAACTTAAACTGAAAACACGTCCCGTTTCAAATCCACAAATTGTGAAATTTCAGACACCATTAAAAAAAATTAAAGAGTACAAATCACATGGAAATGGCATGCACTAAACACAAACATTATTAGTATATAGGTTTTGGGGGGGGATTTTAGAGCTCAGAAGTTGGGAGTTTGGGTTTAATTAACACATTTTGCTGGAGCCAGCTCTCCTTTAGTTCTCCTAGTGTGGAATGAGGGAGATGCTGATTTTCTTGTTAGAGAACAAGTACGGCTAATGTTGCTGGTGCTATCTCAGAGAGTCAAACTCAGACAAGCTTTGTGCTGCAGTCACCACTGTGTTCAGTGTCAAGGGGACAAGAAAAGACAGCAATGTCTGGTGCCTGAGCTACTGCATCCCACTTGACTGAAACCAGCCTGCACAGAGACAATGTAGGGATCTCCAGTTGGTAATACAATCTGGTTAGTTTCCTTATAATAAACCCAAGGTGATTTTTTTTCACAATGCATATTTATAGGCAGAGGTCAGCTTTTTAGACTTATTCAGATACCTAAATAAGTACAAAGCATCTCCAGGCAGCTTCCAAATACTAAGGGACCCACCTTCTTGACAACTGAAAGGGCCAGATAGCTCAGTACAAAGGTACTGCTAACAAAAAGCAGCACCAGAGCTTGCTAGAGCCACAGCTGGCTACTGTGCTGTATTTAAATGGAGGATGGGCCATGCTGCCTAATCACCCTAAGTGGGACAACTTTCTTTAAAATCAGTGGAAGTTGTGAGTGAATGACAGGATCCACAATCCTTTTTCTTTTTTTTTTTTCTTCTAGAAAATCTGTTTGAAAATCCATGCAAATTAAAGCCTTATGCTCATTGTTTAGTTTTGTGGAAACAGATTCATATAAAGCAACGGTCTTGACTCGTAGGAGATGGTTGAAGCAGACTGATTTTAAATGAAGTAACAGCTTTCTAAATCAGTTCTGGAGAGCATCTACTATGTCATTCATTCACTTGTTCTCTGATGAATTTTTTCCCTCAACTTAAATTCACCAGTAGCTTATTTTTCTTGCTTCAGTAGTGATGTGAGTCAATCCTACCAAAACATAGGGGTTTTTTTATTACTAACCTTACAACTCTTGACAACAGTAAACTCATGTTTGTATAAAACACACTTACAAATAGCCAGTGTCCTGCTCTACAGCCACAGAAAAATAGAGGAAGCCTAACATACAACAAAGAATAAACAAGTCCTCAAATTATCTGCTGTATATACCTACAGGGTACAATCACTGGAAAGGAGAAAGCATAAAGGAATTATTTTTTCCATCAATGAATCAAAATAATTCAGTTTTCCAAGTTTCTTAAATTACTTTAGATATCTGGCCCCCAACCCTCTTACCAAGGCTTCACTGCTGCAGCTGTGTACCCCAAACAGAGTCTTACAGCCCCCAAATTCACAGGAAGTGTGAAACTCAGATGTGCAAAACACTGTACTTGGTATACAAAAAGAAGATTGCTGATCCTTGATCCAACCCTGCTGCAAACTAATTAGGAGCAACACTGGCTACATTGCTGTGCAGGATGCTCACAGGTATTAGTCTGGAGAATCTACTCTCATGTTAGCCCATGAATACACAACACAAAGATCACTGAATTGAAAGAGTTCTGACATACATCTGGGTTTGTATGTCACAAGATGACTTTAAGCTGGCTACCTGCACTGAGAGCCAGGAAACCAGAACTCAGTCCTTCACAGAGGCCTGTCCTGCATTTGTTCCTGTGCTTCTGC
>NW_005054311.1:1415621-1429441 GCF_000277835.1 Geospiza fortis | reverse complement strand
CCTGCTGAAGGGCAGAGGAAAACACTGGAGCAGCAGATTTCCATTTATGCTACGCAGAGAGGAGTGGACTTTCTCTCATAACAACAGATCAACTGACTGTTGACTGTGTCAACCAAGAGCTCCTTTCATCATCACCATGGAATCATCCGCCCTTGGTGGAAATTTTGAACTACCTTAATTACAAAGTGCCATGGTTTCAATTTGCCGTATCTGCTAACAGCAATCAAGGTGCAAACATGCTTCTAAAACAAACTCAGCAAAATAAGTATGAAGTTACAGAGTCAAAAACAATTTAGGCTGCAAGTGAAGTTAAGAACACCTGGTCCAACCCACCCAAAGCAGGGCTCCAAAAACCTAGGTATGAGCTACCTGAAGCACTGCATGCAATAAAACCAGAAAATGTCAAGACACACAGTTCTAGCTTTCCCTTTAGTGGGACCACATTTGGCTGCATCTAGTGGTGAAGACGCCATTGTCCTAAAGAAAACAATCAGATCTGCTTTCTTCCCCTGAATGTTCTCAAATGCAAGGGACATATCATTTAAATGGCTGGTTTTTTTCTAACCAAAGACATCAGTTACATCCAAGAATCTGCAGCTGTTAAAATTGCTTAGGCTCCTACACTGAAATAGCTGTCTGGCTACTCAGAAGCAAAGGGTAAGACTCTACAGGATGGTTAAAAGGGAGCCTGAATTTAAACATGAGAGATAAAAAATACATACACTTGAGCTGAAAAAGAGAGCTGACCAGAATGGAATTAGAAATAATTTTTTGCAAATGAGAGAATTAATGTAGACACTGTGCGGAAAAAAAAAAAAAAAAGAAGAGAAAAGATCAAAGCATTAGTAATGATTGTAATTTTCTTGTTTCCAGACTTTGAAAGCATTTGAATAAATACTAAAAGACAGGGGTGTTTTAGAGATAAATGACCTTCATCCCATCTCTCTGTCTCCCTCACTGCATGAGTTAAAAATGGCATCGCTTCTCAGTACTATATATAAAAGGTAGGGACTTCAGGCACTTGCTCACAATGTCGAGTATCTCCAACACTTTGCAAAGTTTATTCAATTCACATTTGAAGGTCTCCATGCAAGCCTTCGGAAAACATGTAATGTGTGAGCAAATGGCAGAACAAGTGATATAATCCTACTTTTACTAAAAAGCAATGGATAGATTCCTGTTTGTTCCAAGAGGTTGCATGTGGCCATGAATATCTGGTTCCTTTACTGCTCTGCCTATCTGATTTGCTTAAAACATTTTTTTTTTGCTTCAGCATTTTCCTCTCTGGCTCCTGAGAGTATTTGAGTTCTGCCTGAACCTTAGCAGTTATTTCATTACTGTAATGCCAATTAATGCAGTAAGCATACAGCTTTTTTGCTGTCCAAACAGCTTTAAAGAAATTATTTTACACACTTTGCTTATTACACCAACCAGACTTTGTGATTTCCCAGTACAGCTGCTTTCCTAAGGTATCCCTCAGTTAAACTGTGTAATTACACTAGTTCTGTACTCTCCCACAGCCTAGACTTATTTTCTGATGTCTTTCTCATCATTCAAGTGTTTGCTGTAATGAAGCAACAGACCTTCAGCTAAAGGCTGCTTTGCCACAGGGAATTATCATGGCATGAAGGGCTGGAGGGTGACTTCCAAACAGAGATTACACGGGCTGGAACCAAAACAGAAATGCCCACGTCCAGCTGTTCTGTTTATGGACCCTGTGGTCTCCAGCCAAAAGGGCAGGATATTTCACACATAAACCCAAAATGCCAATTGTGCAATTCCTTACAGAAAATAAGCCTCTGGCCACTCAGATTTAGCCCCATCAAACAGCTGCCAGTGCAACAAAAATAAACCAGGGATCGTGCAGAGGATGAAACAGTGAATGTTATCACATCACATTGGAACCTCAGCACCAACAGATGAAGAGAAACCACAAATACTTCAGCAACACCTTTGGTGAAAGTGTGCATTCAGCCATAATTAAGCACTGAAACAGAATGCTGCTATTTAGGTATTGCTTAAAATGTCACACATTTAAAATGGCCACTTTTAAAAGGTCTCCTCAGGGCATACAAGGAGATCAAGTGTCTCACAATGAGGTTGCAGTTTGGACAGACAAGAGAAGAAATGTGACTGTCGACAGTTGTATTTTTATAAATAAGCATCAGTCCCATCATGCAGCTGATATTTCCTCTTTTCAGTAAGGAAGGATGTCATTTAACTGAGAATAATCCATGAAGAAAATTTTTGATTCCTCTGAGAAATTCTCTGGGTAAGATTGTCTGGATCCATGTTAAAGGTTAAAAAAAATACTCAATAGTCATGCTGAAGTAAAACATTTGATTTTAAAACCTTGCAAATATCATTTTCTGTTACATTTATGACATCTTTTCTATTTAAGCAGTTAAGATTTAATGTCATAAAATAACATTATTTTATGACAATAATTCTGATCTCACATCAGAACTTATCCATATTCAAGCTTTTACAAAGACAAACTGATACATACCTGTTATGTAACTCAATAAAAATTTGTCTATGAAATTCTTGCGTTTCCTGAGAATCTGAAATCCTTCAAAGGAATTTGTTTTTATTCAAACATGTAAATAAAATATTCCAATAAGTGAATAATCAAGATTAACATACAATGGCTTTCCATGATAACACTTTTGATTCCAGTTCTTAATGTAAAGTTATAATTATTGCCCTATTACTGCCATAAATGCAACACAATTTGGGATTACAACTTCCCCAACTCTGAAATTATTTGTGCACACTCAACAGTTGAAGCTGTTTAATACATTTTCTAATCCTGCATAAAATCCTATAACTACAGAAGCCTTTGTTTTTTCTTATAGTTGAACTCTCTATCCAGTACATTTGAATTATTTCAACTTCTCCCATCCTGTCCACAGTTCTTTCAGCTTCCATAGCAATGATAAATACACAGTTAATACAGAGAAATTAGAAGCCATTTTGAAAAATGTCTTCAAAAGTCTCAGCAATTAGAACAATGATTCAGATTGAAAGATGTAGCTCCCCAAACCCAAGTGGATCACAAATGTTTAAACTTCCTCTCTGCCCCAATTCTTGCCTTGGAAACCCCAGAGACGCTGCTGCAGCATGGCCATCTTATAGTTGGGGAGATAAACTGTGTCTCCTTAGCAAACTGTGAACGTCACACAGAAATTTCAGGTAGTTCAGCTCTTGTCAACAATGCTGAGGCACCCGTTGCATCTGCCCCTGCATTTCTGCTGATCTCCGAGTAACTGTGTGTGTATGTGAGCAAGGCTGTGTGCAGTTTTCACGCCTGAAGCTCTGCTAAAGCCGGTCAGCATTCGGCACACACCCCTAATGACATATTTTTAGGACTGTTGAGAGCCTTAATGCGAACCTGCTCTCCTCTGCTAGCCATAACATAGTACCACAAATAGCTTAGCAGTTGGCAGCACTTTCTATGTCTCATAAAAAGTTACTTCTGATCATAGACTGAGCTTTTCTACACGTACTATTCTGTCCAAACAGGCAAAATATATTGTGGGTGTAATGCTATCTTTTTGGGCAAATATCCTGGACAGAGTTTAACTTTTTTTTATTTATTTTGTAATAGTTTAATCTAGAATTGCAGCCTGAAGACTCAATATGAAATTGTAGCAAACATTTTTGTGTTACTTCTTTCATCTTGACTTATTCTATATTAAGAGAAATTCCACAGCAGCAGGGCTAAACCTAACATTTGTTCTCATCACCTTTTAAGCTGCAAGAATTACCTGTTGCATCAGATCCAGTTTTTACTTATAGTCTTCTCTAAAATCACCATGTATCTCTAAGCGGCCTTAGGTTTGAAATAGGGTCTGAAATGGGGTCTCAGATGCAAGAGACTGACAAAAAAATACTGGGAAATTACCCAGGCACAAAACTCTACTGGAAGATCATCAATCTTCCCCTTATTCCTGACTTGTTCCTTTCAGCCCTCAGTTACACACAATCTTTTGTCTTCTCCACTGCCCACAGCAGAACAAAACCCATGCACAGTTCAGCTGCCTTTCCTGGAAGAAGGCCTGGGGAAAGCTGTTCCTACAATTGGCTCACTGTTGGGAGAAACCCATCTTCCAGCCACCACCAAAACATAACATCTGAAACAGAGCAAAAGCCATCAGCCTGAAACATGCACAGAAACATGCGTACCAGTGAGGTGGCTAGGTATCTAAGATATGATCCACGTGATCATATTCCTGTGTTCTCCAGGTATGGAAATAAAAACAGGCATCTGTCTTATTTAGTAAAACATGAGAATACCCTGAAAAGTTTTACCTCAAGGCCATAAATTATGAAAAGAGGTTTTGCACAGCCTGAGAAAACCCTTCAAACTGGTAGTTGAAGTGTTGTTCCTCCAGTTCCTCCAGTGTTGTGAAAATGTGAAAAGAAAATACAGCCAAGGCAGGGTTTGAGGGTAGGAGAGATTTAGAAAAATACAAATACTTTCAGCTCAACATTCCTACACCTTTTCCAGCTCTAAGATTAACAATACATTGAGCTAAACGTAATCAAAAAGAACCAGGAGTTGTTATCCAGGAGGCTGCAAGGTAGAAGAGTTATCTGTGCAACTCCAGCACAGACTGTGAGGGGCTGACGGGGACAGGCTAATTTACGGATCTAACATGTAACCAACCAAATAACTGCCACAAGTGACAAGAAGGACCCACCTGGTTAGTGCCCTCAGAGCACACGTAAAGGAAGTTGCAGTGCCTGTGGAGCATTAGAAGTCCTACACCAAGGGCCAGCAGTCACCTCTTGAGCTAAAAGCTGGCCACTGAATCCTGCTGCCAGGATGTCCTGCGGAATCCTGATTCCCCCTGACATGAAGCAATCAATATTTTGGGGACAAGCGCTTCATTCACTTGAGCCAACAAATCCATGAATACTACAAGTGACTCCAATTTTCAAACAGATTTTCCTTTAGAAATTTCCTATACACTGACCAGTTTTTGTTAACAAGTAAAAAGCTCAAACAGGTATAAACATCTTAACCATGTACTTATCAAACTCCTGCTTGTTTCTCTTACATAATAAAAGCAAAATTGACAGTGGATCTGCAATTTTCAGGACTTACCAAAGCCAAGTGGTATAATAAAAACTGGCTGTAGGCTTTAGGACAACTTTCAAAAGCAGTGAAGTGACTTAACAGCCAGGGTCAAATTCTGAAAAAGTGATCTGGGATACGGATCATAAATGCTTAAGTGGCAGTATGAAAGAGGTAATTTTTCCTTTCCAAGCCACTGGCAGAGCATACTGATAGGAACTCGGCAGAAGCTGAGTCAGTTCCTGGAGCTGACACCTCCCTCCAGGTGCTATGCACTCCTGCTCCCAGGGCAGAGCTGGACCTGCTGAGCCACGCAACATCTACCCACGCACCACTGCCCATGCCCAGCTTGTAGGTACCAGCTTTGGGCACGTCTGCAAGGGGAACTGGAGACTCTTGCATTCATGGAACTTTACTGCTTTCAGACAGGAATCTGTCACAAATTCATTGATGCTTTGATTGTCAGAGGTGAGAGAAAGGCACGTACATTCAACACCTCCCTTGCTCAAATTAGGCACCTCTGAATCTGGACCCAGCCCCTGGAACACTCCCTCCTGCTGGACATGAGACCCCCACTACAAACATGCTGTGCTCCAGAGACACTATCAGGCCCCAAGATTTGATGGTACGCTTTCCAAACTCACGCTCTTGGTGCATTCCTGATTTAGAAAGTGCTTCTTCAGTTACACTATGCAGTTGAAACAACCAATAACAAGTTTTTTAAGGAGTTTATCTGAAACATATATGCATTACATTCCACAGGCAATTATGCAGCACAGATGGAGATAAAACAATCAACGATCAAAAAAACCAGAAAAACCAAATCTTTATCCAGATTAGTAAGAAGACAGACGTGGTAGCCACAGCCCTACTTAGAAGCTATAAAGGTCCATATAAAAGACTCAGGGTGGAGACAGAAAGGCACAGTGCAATCGGGGGTGAAAAAAGGGATACCATACAGAAAAAAATGCAGTTTATATAGGTTACTACTATGTGAAAAGTGGAAATGACAAACAAAAAGCCTCCCAAAATATAATAACAACATTCTAATTTGGGGGAATATTTATGAATATTTATTTTAACAAAAATAATCATAATTTCAGTTATGCTTTGCACTTATGATCAAGTTTCACTAAAATGATGTGAACATACAGCCTCAAAGAGGCTATACTGAGTAATATCCAGATATTTTTGAATAACAAGGTTTATCTCTTTTTCTTGTTTGTATCTATCAAGACAAGGTAGTCAAGGTAGATTTCAAACAAACACTGAAGAAAGCAAGGAACACACCTAAAACTCCTGCACTTCAAAATACAAGAAAAGATGTCCTTCCCAAGTCCAGATATCAATAACAATCCTTAAAAATGGTTGGTACATCTCATCTTTTTCACTCTACACACAAACACACACACTCATACACTGGGTTGCTGGAGCAGCAGCCCTTCAGCTAAGAGACAGGACTTCCCAGAGCTTAGCTTGATGTGGAGACCTGGGCTGCTCCATTCCCACAGGAAATGTCAACTTGAGGAGATTGCACATGTAGTTAATTCCAGTTAGCAAACTATTTTCTAACAACACCAACACTTGAAAAAAACTCTTACTCTGAAAAAATCAGACATGGCTGCAATAAATGTAAATACAAGAACCTGAAGATTTTGAGATTGAGAATAAGAAAGAACTTAAGCTGCATAAAAACAGTATTTTGCCAAACAAACGTCAATAATAACAATGAGAAAACAGAGACTATGGAACATATCTGTAATTTCTACCTCTGTAACTCACAAAATACTGGTTTCCAATATTCCTTAGAAATACTCAGCCCACTGACTTACATCTAGTGTTGTAAACAAAAAAATCATTTTACTTCCATGTCAAGTAAGATGAGCACAGATGTTCTGCAAAAAGACCATACAAGGAAGTAAAGAGGTAAAGAACATGTCTGTGTATTTTCTAATTGTGTTTCAGCTATTGTTAAACTAATTTTATGGCACTTGAATCTCTAAAGAAAAACAATACTTACAGAAAATTGTAGAGAACTGAACTTATTCAAGGAATGCTGCTCAGCTTACAAATCAGATTTTTCTACTCTGCTAGAATACCCACTGACTTGCAAACAGGAGCAGTAAGGGTGAGATCTCTTGATCTCAACTCAAGTCTTCACCTTACAGAGTGGGAAATTCTCATTTAAAAAGAAAATTAAGCCTAGGATGATACTCTTATTTTGGTATGTTGTCCACCTTCAGGACTTTCTTTTTCCACAGCACTCAATAAACTCTTTTAGTAAATAAGAACAGGGAGTTTATCTCCTCACCTCCTTTCTCCACTGTTGCTTCACATTAACAGAAATATTATAATTTAGTAATATTTCTCTTTAGAGATGAACATAGTAAAAATTCTTTTCCCCTTTGTACAGTGTTGTCATATTTGCTTTGAGACACATATCAGACAGACTCAAAGACCTTAGTGTGGGACAAAACCATAACATCAATATTTCTTTTATATTTCAACAGTTGATTAAATGTCTCAATGAAAGTTATATGACATTTTAATCAAGATTAAGTTGACTTACAGCAGCAGAGCTCATGATAGCACTTTTCCAGGCCATGCTTGGCAAATGTACTCTCTAAAATCTATTTCAGCCACCAAAAGGAGATGGGCATGAAGCTCTTTGTATTCCCCACTTTTCATTACATACTCATGGCTTGATTGCTCAGGTTCTGATGGAGGGGTAGCTGTGCTGACATCAGCATTTTTCAGATACACTTCTGAATACTTGTCACATTTAAGGGTGGCTTCAGCACTGATACCACACAGGAAAACTAAAAAAAAATCTGAACCCTTGTGTGGTCCAGGACTGTAGAGACAGGAACCAGCATTTTGAGCTGTAATACGAAGAAGCTGATAACTGCATAGCATTTGGAAGAATGATGGAAAGCAATTCAAGAGAGTCATGGAATACATGAAGAATAATTAGTCTCCTTTAGTCAGGCTATTTTCAGTGACAGGACAAGAGGCAAGAGGCAAAGGAGGCTCCATCTGAACATCGGGAACCCCTGAGTGCGACCAAGCACTGGCACAGAGTGCCCAGAGAGGCTGTGGTGTCCCCATCCCTGGAGATGCTCAAAGGCCATTTGAACAGAATCCTGGAGAGCAGGCTCTAGGTGTCCCTGTTTAAGCAAGGGGTGAGACCAGGTGACCTACAGTGACCCCTTCCAATTCTGTAATCCCACCCATTCTGTAATTCTACCACTTGCATTTCCCTGTGTATTCTATGTATATCCTTCCAGACACATTGATGGTTAGCTTCTTGCCAAAATTAAGAACATGGCAGATGAAGACTAAGCACCAGAAATGCAGGCACTGAGTGTAATTCCAATCTAAGACCTAGACTGTGAATACATGGATGAAAACAGAAGCAAACACTGATACTTTGGTAAAGGCTTCATTTCTGAAGCTTGGACTAGGGCCCAGGCCAAAGTGAAAGAGTTAATATAATTCCCTTACAATGTAAAAATTAATGTAATAGACTACAGTTGTTCTCATGTGAAAGAGGATATAAGGCAGACTTTTTGAAACAGAAAAAAAAAGACCTAAAATGTATAAAAATTAATACTGTGATTCAGACTAAGGGAACTCCAGCTAAGAACTGGCTGATGCAAAGCTGACAGACCAAGTGGTGAGTGGGGGCTGAGACACGAGTAAAGTAATAAGAAATTCTGAAAGTTTGAGTTTACAAGGCTTACTAAAAGCACACCACAAAACTTGTATAAATGTACACTTACTGCAAAAACCTGGCACACAAACTATCCTCTTGTCTGTAAAAGATGCTTATTGGGCATTTCTATTTCAACCACCAAGAAATACAGGATAGGAATCACTGAGCCAAAGCCCAGCTTGTTGAAGCAACACAGAGCTGCAGGGCTCAGCAGCTGAACAGCCACAGTCCATTAATGAAGAGCTGAAGGATCCATCCCCTAAGGTGACCAAAAGCTCAACACAGAAACAATATCCCAACCAGCCAAGACAACAGTTACCTTAGGAAGCTGAGGCATAATGCTCTCTCAATTGCAAACCCTGTTGCACAGGCTGTATCAGGTAAATTCCCCAAAGGCTGTAGGCAGCAATGAGGCCATGGCTTCAGCACAGCGAAGCTCCCACCCACGACACACAGCACGCAGAAGATTATAGAATCACAGAATCACAGAATATGCTGAATTGGAAGGGACACATTAGGATCATTGAGTCCAACCCCTGACCCTGTGCAAGACATGCTGTCATCTCCTCTAAGGGGGTTCAAGAGCAACCCAGGATCAAAAGTTTTCTTGCAAACCTTCTCGGCAGGAGTTGAATGATTTTTTGCTGTGTCTGTACAATTCTGTGAAGATGAACCACTGGCAAGTCACTACCAAAGAAAGAACTCATGCTCCTTCTTTTCCTTGCTGTAATGTATCTTGAGGGGAGGAGGAAAGGAAGAGAAAAGTAAAGCAAAAACCTTAAAGAAACAAAGGCTGCAATCACTCAAGGGTTATTCTTTCCAAAAGAATATTCAAGACCGTATTTGTAATGGCAATAAACACTTTAGTTATATGCTTACTGTATTTCAGATTAGCAGATATGTTAGCAGTCTGTCATACAATAGCTTTAGGGGCCAAATAGTTTGCTCAATTCAAGTATCTACTCTGAGACCCACAGGAGAGTAAGTAAAACAATTTGAGCCAAGTATTTGTGTAAAATACTTATTTTGCCAGCACCCTAAAGAAAATAAGCAGAAAAATCTCAAATTGCAACTTAAACACGAACATCTATTACCGGTTCCTTGTGGTCTATAAATCTAACCCTACTGCCCATACATCAGACTTAGCCATGCCTTCTGCAACTTCTCAAGTGTCTTCTCTTTTAGGAAGTCTTAATCTGTATTAGCTTTTCTTCTTCATGTGCATTTAAGATGCAAAACTGCACCTTGCTTCCTGAATTTGTCTTTGAAAGACCTCACAATGACTTTTAGTTTTCTCCTCTTCCTAATGTAATACACTAACATAAATCTAATCAAAGAAGTGGTGTGGCAGCTGTCCTGTAACAGATTCTGATGATCAGCAAATTGATCACAAAGCCAAAACCAGAGAAGTTCAGTAAGAGTAATTTTAGAAGCAAAAAGGGCCATAATCCTTTCTGAAAGCACTTTTATTCTGCCAATAACAAATTACCAAAAGATGAAAATTGGTTTTGATGTTAAAATTGTCCTTGATTTTAATTTGTTTTCTGCAATGTTGGCTTTTTAAAGAGATAGAGATGGGTCTCTCCAATTCCTAGATTACCACTCAGAAAAATGCTTAAACAGTCCTTTCTGACAAATATAAATAATGCTTTTTTAAAAATGGTTAAATCATTCATCTAATATAACAATATTCTGGATTCATCTTTATGAATTTATGCATTTTATGCCCATATAAGTGCAAATCTCTGAATTTGAAAAATTTGTGAAAATTACACCACAGTCTAATAATAAAAAACCCAGACTACTTAGTATCATTCTTAGATAAATAAATTAATAATGAAAAAATAACCTATCAATTATGAAAATAGTATCAACATAACCACTTACTATATCCTTAGCTGTATCCTAAGTCTACAATTAGCTAATAATAAAATTCCTTTTTCCCTTTATTTCCAGGCAATGTTTCCCTGCGGTCAACAAACAGTACAGAAGGAAGGATTAGAAAGCTATCCCACAGAAAGCAGCATGAATGCTTATTAACCTCAAAAGACTGACTCAGAGGAAACTAAATTCCAAAACTTGACACATCCTACTTGTATCCCAACCAGCTCTGTGGTTTCCACCGTGATTTCTCATTCTCCAGCAAAAACACTTAACTATTTGGAACCAGATGCAGTTCAGACAGTAATGGAGATCCCAAAACACAGCTTTTCTGAGCCATGGACAGACATCATCGTCCAAGACTGGGCTTACGCAGAGAGGCATGGTTAAATGCAGATGTTATTTTACTGGAGTTGCTATGGCTTTGAAGTTTTCCAACTCATTTAAGAAAGTTGCTGCACAGTAAGAATGCTGTCAGAATGCTGTCATATGCAACAAAACATTTGTTGCTCACAAAACACCAAAACCACATCTTCAAACTTCTCTGCCTGCCCTTTGTCAGCAGGACACAGTGAGGCATCAATTTTCCAGAATGTAGAACTGTATCTTACAACAAGTTGATTAATAAGAGTTATTTTTAAATCTTTTTCCTATGATACTACAATGTAAACTCCTGATCTGGTAAGATATTTTTGAGGCTTCATGCTTACTACATCTAAAGCATTAAGCCCAGTATATTTTCTCTTTTAAAAACAGGTTAAGTCACATGAACGAAAAGCTTATAAGAAAACAATTAATGCATCATTTAACGAACACTAGCACTCCAAAAGTTGTCAGACTGGAAGTCAATATAAATCCTTTAAACAAAAGTACTTCAAAAGTGCTGAACAACAAAAACCTAGGGTAGATAACTGTATGTTAAAATATTCTACCATCTGTTCAGCAGCTGCTTGCAAAAAAAGTCTCAAAACCTTCTAATCATTAAAATAATTTTATATTTCCAATGAATGAATGGAGAATACATCTCAAAATAAACAGATTCAGTTTCCATTATCTCTGTAGTAGAAGCAAGAAACAGTCAAGAATGGGAAGATGGTTTTTCATGGCCATGAACACACAAAGTTCCCCATGATGTGAAATGTGCCACCATCTTTTGTCTGAAAAACATACAATAAAAGCTAACAAAGGATGGCTACACTTAGGAGGTCAAATCATGAAACAATCACAGAGTATCATGAGATGGCTCATCAGGTTAGAAGATTCCCAGCTACATAATGAAATAATGGAATCATACAACGGAACCATAAAGTTCATCCAGTTCCAATCCCTCCACCATGGGCAGGGACACCTTCTACAAGACCAGATTGCTCAGAATGCCATTCAACCTGCCCTTCAACACTTCCAGGGATGGGACATCCACAACTTCTCTGGGCAACCTGTTCTAGTGCCTCACCCACCACCCTCCTACTAAAGAATTTCTTCCTAAAATGCAATCTAAACCTTACCTCTTTTAGTTTAAAACCATTCCCTTCTGCTCTATCATTATCTTCCTATGTAAAAACTCACTCTGCTTCTTTTTTATAAGCTCCCTTTAGGGACTGAAAGGCTTCAGTGAGGCCTGCCCAGAGCCTTTTCTTCAGGCTGAACTCCTGCTCTCTCAGCCTGTCTTCAAAGGAGAGGTGCTCCAGCCCTCTGACCATCTTGGTGTCCCTCCTCTGCATTTGCTCCAACAGGTCAGTGTCCTTTCTGTGCTGGGGACCCAGAGCTGGATGCAGCACTGCAGTGGGATCCCACCAGAGCAGAAGGGTAGAATAACCCTCCCTCACCCTGTTGGCCACACTGCTTTGGATGGAGCCCAGAATACTTTTGGCTTTTTGGGCTGCCAGTGTACATTGCTGGCTCATGACCAGCTCTTCATCCACAAGAACACCCAAGTCCTCCTTCACAGTGAAGGACTGTCAATGAGTTCTGCGCTCATGTCTCAGATTACCCTGACCCAGGTGCAGCATCTTGCCTTTAGATTTGCTGAACCTCATGAGGTTCCTGTGGGCCCCCTTCTCCTGTTTGTCCAGGTCCCTCTGGATGGCATCCCATCTTTGTGTTGTGCCAGTTGCCCCAGCTTCCTGCCATCTGCAATCTTGTTGGCAGTGCACTCGATCCCTCTGTGTCATTGATAATGATGCTGAAGAACAATGGTCTCAAGACAGAGCCCTGAGGGACAACACTCATCACTAGCACTGGCCTCAGCCTGGACAGAGCCACTGACTACAACTGTCCATCTGTGTCCATCTAGCCGAGTCCTTATGAAATAAGTAATCCACCCTTCAAATTTATGTCTCTCCAATTTGGAGATAAGAAAGTCACATGGGAAATGAAAGATCATCCTTATCCATTTTAGACCAGACTTAAAAGTGAATTCTCCCAAGTATTATCTTGGGTTTCTAAGTTCAGCATTTAGAAAGTTTCTGATATGGTCAGAAATTTTATGTTCATACTAGCAATGACTGCCTTCTTTAGAGTAAACATTTTCCACAACCTCCCATGGCATCTAAGCCATTCTGTTAACCACAGACATATGCTGCGTATTACTATTTGCAGTAACAATCTGTTTGCATTCACAGTCTTTTATTCTGGTTTATCAGTGAACCTCTATCACACAATGCATATTCACTTCAGTGGTTTTGGTTTATTAATTTTTTGTCCTGTCTTTGTTAGCTTGCTTCTTCCAATTTTTGAAGTTAACAACTAAAAAAAAAAACAACCCTCAAACATTCAATGACATAAAATGGTAAGTAGAAACAAAAGAATGCTGTGACGGTGGTCACAAGGGTTCTTGGGTGAAGGAAAAGACGAGAAGGTTCACTCTATTTTTAGAAGACTTGATTTATTATTTTACGATATATACATCTATTATAACTATACTAAAAAGAAAAAGAAAAGAAAAGTTTCTTCAGAAGCTAGCTACTTAACCTAAGAATAGAAAAGTAAAGAATGATAACAAACTTCGCTCTCTCGGACTGTCTCCGAGAGACCTCAGTTCTGGATTGGCTATTAACTCCAAACATCTAACCTGAGCCAATCTAGACAGACTTGTTGCATTCCACAGCAGCAGATAACCTATTGTTTACATCTTGTTGCTGA
>NW_005054311.1:1336291-1415604 GCF_000277835.1 Geospiza fortis | reverse complement strand
CAGGAAAAATCCTGAGAGAAGATTTTTCATAAAAGAAATGTCTGTGAGAGAATGCTATTGTGAAATTTCACATAAACATGACCTAACAGTTCTAGTCTCACTTTTACGCTCTCAGGTCCCTCATTTTACAGAAAATTATTTGTTGTAGGTATCATATTTTATTTGCACACACTAATACTACCACACTTCTTTAATGAACATGATAATTTTTAACAATACTTTTTAAAGTACTAGGAAAAGGAAAAACAGTTAATTCAGCCAGTTTAATGAATCCAGTATATCCCTTTTCATCCTTCTAACAAATCAGCAATTCACTGAGGCAAACAGTGCTTGCTGTCCTTCTTTCTGTTTTCCCAAAGAGATCTGGCAGAATCAGACTTCTGTTTTGCCACGGTCAACCAGACTTGATTTTTCTGACAGCAAAATTTCTGATGATAGAATTAAGGACTTCTAAATGAAAGCCAGCCAGATGATTAAAGCCTCTTCTGCTAAAACAATGAGAAATACTTAATTTGCCTAAATCAGTACCCAAGCACTAGCCACAGAGTCAATCAACAGCTCACACAAAGATATGAGAGGCAGCATCATCTACTTGAACGCAAGCAAGTAGGTATCAGGAGGGTGGGATGGGGCAGGGAGCAGATTTGAGAAAAGGGAGATGGTGATTTAGGTAGAACAGGTGTCAACCCTCAGCTTTGGTTCCCCATTTTGTCAGACGCTTTGCCCTTGAGGGGCGCAAAGAAAACCAGAAAGAAATCATTCAGCTTAAGGATCACTGTCTATTCTGCTGCTGCTTTGAGCATAAAGACCGTGTGCTACCATGTGTACTAAAAATAAATAAAGCAAATTTTTGCAATATAGTCTTATTTTTGGATTTAATCAATTTTTTCACATTCTCACCGTCCTTTTCCAGTTCACAGAGATTGCTTCCCTCAGCTTTTCTAACAGCATTGCTTTTGGAAGCAGCACAAGGTAACCTGGATGCTGTCCTGTTTGGCCTGCTGTGCTCTTGCAGTAAATTTTGAGAAAAAACACTACATCAGCACAATTTCAGAACTCAGGTTCCTTTGCAAATCACAGGAAGCAAAGAATTTTGCAAGTTGGCAAAGCATCAGAAGGACATCATCATAGTCAGGAGTGCAGCAGTTACAGATCACAGAGAAAAGCCTGAGGACATTGAAGGATGCAATTCCAAGGGCATGGGTTTTACCACCACCACCAGATAGCGAGCAGACTTTTTAAGTGGTGCTTTCCAAATAAAGGCCAATGGGATTTTTCCACCCTGTCACTCAATATTACAGAGTTAGCAAACATTTTTAATTGATCTATCTGGTTGTTCCCATCCTTCAAATAACCTCTGTTGACCTAACACTCTAGGCTGTATGCTGCAAACTCTGCCTCTGCAGAGTTCCACATTAAAACACTGCTGGTTTCCTCTGCAAATTAAAAAACCTTCTAACTGCACTTTAGGCAATATAGCACCAACACACATGAAGTCTTTTAGTCAACAACCTTTCAAAACACACACTTTTTTCTCTCTCAGAAAGTGGTGTTTAAATCTGAAATACTATCTCTCTTAAATCCTGGAAAGCATTCAGCTTCCCTTCACCATCACAGTTCATTTATCTTCCAAGAAGTTTCTGAGTGCTTGCTACAGAGAGGAAATTTTTAAAAGGCACAGAGAGAGACAGAAAATGTCATGGTGCCTGACATTGGGCTCTGGATCTGACTCATGCAGGCTGCACCTTGGAGAAGGCTATACTCAGACCCACACTGGAGTCATCATTTCAGCTGGCCACCACTTTTGCACCTGGAGTTGTGAAAGTGTGAACAGAGGCACCACAAAATTATACGCTCATTTTATTCAGGATTTAACAAGAGAAAAGTTTTGTTTCTTTCTGATCTCCACCCCAACATACAGAAATTTTCAAGAAAGCATCTAGATACAAAAGACATTGTAAGCTAAAGTTATACAGAATGCATTGAGCACATTCCACAATCATGGTGATTTTTTTTTTTTTTAGTTCCTCTCATAGTCACCTTGGTTCTATTTTTGAAAACAGAAATCTTCGTGTTGAATACCTCCTCCTGATCCTCTCCTCCCACAAGTAAAAAACAAAAAAAGTTTAAACCAAAAAAGAATGCATTGGGATGTCTGGCATAGTTATGGCTGAGACACAGCTAAGGGGCATTTAGGTACCCAAGAGAGAAACGTGTAAACTTTTTTAAAGTATGAGTTGCCCACACCTTCCTCTGAGGCAAAATGGGAACACAACCTAGAACTTTCTGCGACCTTGCAAATAAAATAAGTAAAAAAGCAAAGTATCTGTTTGTGGCCACTAAATATATATATATCTTTTTTTCCAAATAAAGAGAAACCTCCACCTTCTGTGAAGCTGAAAATATTCAACCTCCCCCTTTATCTCAGTCTTCAAAAACCTTCAATACTTTGGCAACAAAAAATACAGAACCTTGTATGAATGTGGCCAAGTAAAGAAAATGCATGCAGCTCTAAGGTTTATGTCACACTGATATATCTTAAATGTAATAGATTACCACTTAAATTTAAAAGAGACTAGACAGCAACATAGGTAATTAACCAATTTGAGGTCAATATCCAAAATGCACACATTTGTGTGTGAGAGCCACCAAGGCAGGGATGAGATTCAGTTTTGAGAGGACCAACTGTTAGCACTGGAAGGTAATGGAAAAGAAAAACTATCATCTGAGAGTTCATTGAACTTATTTGCTGCCCTACTGAGTGAGTTTTTCTTCTCTAAACTCATTCTGGCCAGATACAGATATTTACATAGATCTTGTTTTGTAGCATGATAATAAGAGAAAGTCTTTATACATAAAAGTTGTTTGGTCACTGATTACAAGAGTCTTTTAAAGGTTTTTTTTCTTCACTTAGCAGCAATTTCATTTTTCACCATCTAGCAGCCACACCATTCTGTGAATTGTAATTCACTCATCACCAAGCAGAGGCAATCTAATCCTTATCTCGTTAGTCAGTACTGGTTCCTCAGCTTCATTTATTATTTGTTCTGTCTGAAATACTTCAGATGATGGATAGAACCAGGAATTAATATGGGGAGTTTTCACAGATGCATATAAACATTTAATATGGCCACATGACGTGAAGACTGTGGACTGGGTCCAGTTAATTAGGGCTAAGGCATTGGTTTCTGCAAATGCTCAGTGAGAGTATTTGCTGGAGGAAGGGGGTCTGTAACACCTGTGAAACACATTCATTTTCAGAAAACTAAAAGATACTTCAGGCTCCTACTTTTTTCAGCCTGATGTGAAAGGAACTGAGTGGTTTTCTGTCCTAGTCTTAGGAAGCCTTTCGAAAGTAAGCATCTCCTTTCCTCTTGAGACAAAACCAGAGCCAGATGAAAACAGCCACAGTGGACGCAGTGACACAGAAGCAGGGCCAGGGGAAGATGGTATGAGTGGGGATGAACCCAACCCACCAAGCCTAGCCTCCTACCCACTCCTTCCTTATTTCCCTCCTACTGATGGGCAGCACACTGTTTCCAGCAGTGATCCTCAGCGAGCAGACAACAGGAAAGCACGTAAATGACAAAGAGTGAGGAAAGAGAAACATCACCAGAGCCCATTGCTTAAATCACCAAAGAAATTGAGGAGCAGTTGGCAGCACTGGAGCTGTCTCTCACAGGAGCATCTGCGTGGCACTCAGTTCTAATGCTTCATGCGGCTGCATTCTATGCATCTGTTGCCATATGGGAAGGATAGAAGGCAACTGAGATGGGAACATCTCGGAACATCAGAATTATTTCTGCCATTCTAACATTTGTCTCTACATCAAAGGAGTTTTGGGTTGGTTTTTTGTTTGTTTGTTTGTTTTCTTGTTTGTTTTTTTTAGTACAAGGACAAATTTGACCAATTTGGCCATGGTTTGGAGCAAGCTCCAAAAAGACCATGGAAGATGGTGGATACTTACTGACAATATGCATAAGGGCTTCCGAAGGCATAGAGATTAAAACACTGACTTTTGTTAGAAGATTTTGGCAGGGGCAAAAGCCACCTTGAATGAATTACTTCAAAATTACTGTGGCAACAATCCTCAGGAGGAATTTCAATTTCTAGTGAGGAGGGGAAGAAAATAAAAGTGGGGGGGAAAGCAGTAATATATGGAAAAGAAAAAAAAATCTTTTTTAGGAGGGACAAGCTGCACTCAGAATTTGCAAAAATAAACTTTTTTTAGGAACCCAGCTGGGGTGGAAGTGTCTCCCACACAGGTAAGTTAAAGTTGCACAAGGTTTTATCTCATAATGACAGAAAATTAAATCTTCTAAAATTTTATCTTTCAGTAGATAAGCCTAATGATAACAGGAACTTGAAAAAAATTATTAAAACATGTCACAAGATTTAGCTGCATCTTAAATGTCATCTTCATTTACAGTACATTGCTTAAATCACCAAAACAAGACCTGAACCACCCAGCTGGAATTTAGGAATGATAATTTAATCAAATTATCTACTGAATACAAAACCTGGTCATTCTAGTGTACAGGGTTGCAAAAATCAGCTGATTACTTAAACATGTTTTCTCCTGTTTTTAATTGCTACAAGAGTTACCATGCCATTTACTCTGTACTAGCATTAGGTTTTCACAACTAAAGGAACTATACCATGCTATAGCATAGTATAATATATCAACATACCATAGAGCATACTATGCTATAGCACACTTTTGAAAATACTACCCTCTTAAAAGATATTTCTTACCATCCTTCTTCAAGATTTGGCTTGTGTGAGACAGTTAAAAATTTTATTAAAGCATAAAAATAGATTATAAGAAAAAGTTTCTCAGTTCTACAGTAAGAAAATGACTGTAAAAACCCTGTAAAAAACAACAACAAAGAAACAAAGAGCTTTTAATGTTTAGCACCCTGTTTGGGTTTGAAAAATTCTCACTGAAGAAGGCAGAGATTGTGCGTCAGCAGCTGAACTTGAGACTGGGACAAGGAAAAGCCACTGTGCAAGTGTGGAGAAAAAAATAAAAAGAGAACAGAAAGATTAACAGCTTCTCCAAAAAAACTACATAATAAGCTACAGAACAGAATGTCATTTCCAGAAAAGATAAGAAGCTATTGCTTTTTGGTTACAACCAAAGCTTAGTCTAAGATTTCGATCTAGCACATAGCTGCAAAAGAGCCATCTAAGGCAAGAGCAGGATATAGGCAAAATGCTTTGCTAAATCAATTTCTAAATGTTCCATGAACAAAGGGTGGTTTCAGAAAAATGGAACACTCCACATTTGAAGATGCTTTTGCATCAAGACACCATACATAAATAAGATTTTGAAAACTGGATTTAACCTTGCAACTCTGCTAATGGAGTTTCATATACTGACAAGGTGTCCTGTCAGGGAGTGTACAAAGGTTGCATCCCCCTGGGCATCTCCAGCTTTGGCTTCTATGGAAAAGTAAGTAATCATTTGTTAATTCAAGTGTTATTGCTTTGACTGCTTCTGTTTTCTCAAGTAAAAATTTTGACTGGTGAAAAAGAAAAATAATTGTTACCCAGGAAGGAAAGCAGCATATATTAAAACACATCTCAGGCAAAGACATTGTTCCTGTACGGACTGAAATGAGATCCAGTGAGGAAAGTATTTCATGAATGTTAATCCAGGTCCACTGAGTCTCAGTCCAATACCCACAGGTTTGCATACATCAGTTCCACTAAATTACACTTCTATGCCTGTCTATCGGAGGTAATAACAATTATTTTCTCTTCACCATTACTCTGCTCTGGTGGAAGTTATACTAATGTATGTATGTTTATTTTACATACAAGTTCCTTCCATCATTTGTCTAATAAAATATAAATTTAAAAATACTCTGCAGAACATGAATGCAAAAGAAAACAACTTAGTGTAATTTCCACACAAAACTTGACAAGCCACACTAGGAACACTAAAATCAAAGATGGCAATGTAAGACAAATTTTCACTCCCCTTTGTCTCTTTGTCTTATTAAAAAAACCCTGAGGATGGGAGTCTTCAATTTAACTTTCATATGCTCTTCTAAAGACTATGTGCAAATGGGCTTAATAATTACGATTTCTGGGACCTTACTTGATTTTTTTTTTTAATACCTGCTGCAACTTGAATCTGGGGTATGTATTTATCCCGGAGCTGTAAGACAGAGTGCGCTAATGCCTGATACAATGCAAGGAATGCTACTGTCTGCATAGTTTACATATGAATGGGGGGACACCAGCTCCTACCTGGAGAGCAAAGTCTGCAGAGCCCATGCCTTGGCATGTATATAAATTTTTGATCCTGAGACACACTGAAACCTCAGCAAGTACTAGTGCAGTCAACAGTGGCTGCGGTTTCAAGTGCTGTGAATCCAGTGGGCAGCAGTCACTGAAGCAGAGCCAGCTCAGCTCCTTTGAGAAGGCATCCCTGTGGTCCAGGCTCTGAGCAGTACTGGAAGAACAAGCTCCAAGAGCAGGTGCTGCAAGAAGCCATTTGTCAACTGTGACAACTGAGCTATTATCCTGAGACACTCTGGAAAACAGGCATTTTATCTCATCTTTTAGTGGCTGCTCTGTACCTTCAAAATACTCTAGTAACATCTGCCATACTATTTAGACATCCTAGAAGTGTTCTTTAAAAAAACCCACATCATCTGAATTCTAAAACTTGGAAGAGTCAACTACCTGCTATCCTCTGCAATATGGTAGAAATGCTGAAAGCAATCACTGAGCAGTAAGGATTGGGCAGCAGGGGGTTGAAATGTTTTTCAGCTTTGTGTCAAGCATATCGCTTATACAGCGAAGCTGGAAGATTAGAACATGAAAATCTAGGATGCAGATGCATGAATTAAACTGTAATTTAAGGACACAAAGCCAGAAGGTCGCCCTTTCCAGGCATGGGACTAGGGCTGTCCTACAGAGATGGCCTGCAGTGTGCTAGCTGCTGTAAGGCAGGGCAGCAAGCAGCTTCTTCCATGAGAGGCCTCAGGGATTGAGGAGCAAGTTCATTGTGAGAAAATCCAGACTGTCACTGTGAAAGCAACCTAAAACTGTCCATCTCCTAATCACACTGCCTGGTCCCTTCAACACTCGCAAACCAGGTTCTCTCTTTTATTCCATTGTGCTACAGTGTGCAAGCAAAAGCATGCCTTCCTGCTATCAATACATGCACATCAACCAGTGATTGGGCCCAACCAATTTCTTCTGGAGGAAAATAAGAAATGGAAAAAAGGGATCTGTTGATTCAATAACAGGAATGGGTTATGTAATTTGTTCCAGAAAGGCCTGACAGACTTCACCTTTTCAGCTTCATATTTCTTTCACTTATCTTATTTGAATGATACACATTAAAACACCTTAAAAAATAATTCAAAGCAGGTATCCACTTGCCATAGTCCAGCAAAAACCAGATTGAAATCAAATTTATAACTGAAATAAGATATTAAAAATTTTACTACGAATTTTTGATTCAAGAATGGACTTTCATTCCAGAATTCCCTGTGACACTATGTACAGTTGTTATCTGCTTGTTTGCTAAGAAGAGAAGTTACATTTTCAAGCGTCATTGCTTGCTGTCCTGAAAATCCTGGTCATATTTCCTCCAAGGGAAAATGCACAGACTTCTCAGGGGCAGCCTCACACAGCACCAAGACTGTAATGCAAAGTATCCTTTTTCAGAAGCAAGTGTAACACAACAAAACAGATTTTGAGAAATAATATTTGTGTAGCAGTCTGTAATATTTTAAAATGTTCTGCTACAAGGGAAAAAAAAACCGCAACAAAACAACAAACCTCCAACTTTTAACTTGCAATGCCGCAGATATTTCAGCTCCTCAAAGTATCATATTATTGTACTCTCAGACAACCCAACCACCCAGTCTATCATATTAAATATGGGAGTAATTTACAGGCCAGACTTTAGGTCTAGTTTTACAAAAGCAGTCCCTCAGCAGAGGGATGTCAGACTCATTGACCTGGGCACTGAGTGACAGCCTTCTCCACATAACAGAAGAGAAAGAGAGAGCTAGAGAGAAAAAGATGAAAAATTATGTAAGCCAGTATTCATAAATGCTGGTCCTCATTTTCAAAATACATCTACACAAAACTTTTTATTTTCCCCCTGTGGCTGTATGCAACATTCAGCAGAGGAAAAATTATGCTGTTACATATTTTGCATCTTTTGAATCTCTCGGAGGATTTGAATAGAAATGCTAGATACTGGTACTATACGCTTTCACATCTCTCTTCCCCACAAAGAGAAAAATCCTGTAGATGATTAAAGACACTTACTCATCACAGACATTCCACCCACCTCCCAGGGAGAAGGGTGCTAGGCTTGAGCTCTGCTAACACTTCAGAGGGGACACGGGCTCAGTGCTGTGCACAGATCCATGGGCCTGGGCGTGTACTCTGGACATCTATTAGTCAAATGCTGCTTAAGGGATATAGGTCTCCAAAGTGGGACTTAGCGCAGTTAGTCACCTCTAGCTGATTCTGAGCCATCCACCTCTGCTCTCACATCTTCTGCTAAGGGGCAGGTAACAGGTTTAGCTGAACGTGGATTTTCTGGATTAATATCCAATCAACTTGGTTCTCTGGTCCAACTCACCATGTAGCTGGACAAATACTGCTTGCTGGGAGGAGGAGGACAGAACAGACACCACATTTCTATTACACTGAAGCAATTCTGGATCCAACCCCACATTGCCAGGATTCAGCTGTGCCTGCAGTTCAAGCACAGCCAGGCACATTGAATTTTAACTTCTCTCAGTGAACCAAGGCCATATCCAGTCCTGGCATATTAGAAATTGGTTTCAAGTTACCAAATACAGCTGTAAGCAAATATTTGATACAAAAAAGGAGGTATTTTCATAGTATGTGATAATTAAAAAACTAAAATACTGTCCAACTGCTACAGAAAGTAAGAAACAGATGAGAAGAAAGGGTGGGGAAGATGAGGGCTGCCCACAGTGAGAACACAATGGGTTGTCTTAGAAGTTCCTCTGAGGAAACCACACTGAAACAGTAAACCTCCAACACGGTGAGCAGGATCACTGCTAATGTACAGAGCTGAAGGGCCAAATTAATTCCTTGTGTAACCCCAGTGACTTCAAAGGAGTTAGCCCAGAGATGAGTTTGGCTTAGGAATTTTGCAATGGAACCTAACCAATTCCCCCTAAGTAGATTTCAAATCTGTGGCTTCTTGTGTTACAAAATTGCCTTGGCTCTGCACTGTTACTGTGTCCTTTATCAGCATTTTTATTCATACAGAATGACTAAGAACTCCAAACCAGTAGCACCACCTGATTAATATCATCCACTCTTCAAAGCATTTGTCTTAACACCAGGGGTTGTTGTTTTTTCAAGCTGGTGGGTCTCAGCACTGATGACTTCATTGTGTGGTCTGTCTGGTCAAATTTGCTGCTGAAATCCAGTCTTTTTGCAGCGGAAGGGTAATATTTTAAATTAGTCATGAGCGGGGATTGAATGCTAAACTTGACCTTTCCACCTTTTCCAGTGTGTGTATTTCTGTGCTTCCTCTGCAGCCTCTGGATGCCCATGTGCAGTCTGCTTCTTCTGGCTCCCAGAGAGACAAGATTAATACTGTCTTGTCACGTATTGATAGCCAGCAGTGCAACATAAACAGCCAAAAAGCTGTAATGAGTCCTACTTACTATCTTTATATAAAACAGGATTTATGGTGACAGACTACATTTCCAGCAGCCAAAAGATGTGTAAGGAGGGATCATACAGTCTTCTGACTGCTCGTCTCTGCTTCGGCTCTAACAACACTTTTGGGTGGCTTGGACTAAGCGCACCATTTTTACACATCTCTCCCCTAATTGTTCAAAAAGCAGCATATCGGCCAAAAACCACCTCTGCAGCCAAAATTATGACTTTAATACTCATGGATACATTCACGTGTGCTGCACTGCTGAAGCAGTTCCAGTAATTTAAAGGGGGAGAAAGGAACAACTCAGGGCAGGTAAGGCAATCACTGTTGGGCCCACAGGCATCTATACTGCCCTTAAAATATAACCTATATGTTTTTTGCCACAGTCTGAGCAAAACTGCATTCAATCCAGAATATCCTTCCCTTCAGAAGCTTTGCTGTGACAGTGTGGGTGGCTGAAAGAATTGTTTGAATCTGCTTTTTCCTCCACGTTGCTTCTTTCATCACAATTTTTGTACATCTTACAGGATATTCTGTTTTTCATCAAACTAGGACAGACTTTCAGACTGCACTGCTAAAGCCTGACCAGCCAAACTTTAGAAGAAAATATACATCAAAAAGTGGTATGAAAGTAAAAAAACAATTAATAACATATATTCATGGCTCAATTCCAACTTATATTATGTGCTTTTTACCACTCTCTTCATATAAACTCATTCAAATTCACAGCAAAAATCAGTGACTATCAGCAAAACAAATAATTTAACAGGGAGCAAAAGGCATTCAAAATATTTAGCTTCCATGCTCCAAGTGAATGGCAAGTAGGTAATTTGTGTGGTGAAAGACCTATTTTCTATTTTGTTAACAAATTCATTATGTCTGGCTCATTGTTTTCATTAAGTAAGTACATCTGGCTGCTGTAAGGAAAGCATGATGAATATTTTATACATGATTTTGCTCATCATTTCAGAAAAAAAGTGAAAATCGATTTGCAATAGAAGTCAAAACTAAAACTGAGGAAGACAGGAATTGCCATATTAAATCAGAGTGGAGCGCTAGTGCTTGACAGCTGTACAGCCCAGCTGCTCGAGAGACAGCTGTAAGACCTCCATCACAGAGAGATGTGGGATAGTCAGCCAGCATCCTGAGGCACATCTTGATCTCCAACAGATAAGAAACTGGATTATGACAGATAATGGTTTACTATATCTTCATGACCAGTAACCAGACGCAGATTTACAGGCAAATGAGGAGGATTCACAGACAGGAGCGCTCTAATCCCATTCCTTTGGCATATTAGTATGTCCAAAAGCTTAGCAAAAGGACAAAGGAAAGTCAGGCATTTCCTTCCCCCTCCCCTCCAATTCAGATCTAGATGGAGCATAAGAAGAGAAAGCATCCAATGAATATGAGGATGTCTGGAAATTCACTACAGATTAAGGAGAGAGTATGCACTATTATCTTACTCTGGGACATATCTGTAGGACCTATACAGTTTTCCTCTTCTCTCCACATGCTCTGAAAAACTGAAGGAAAATGAAGGGCGTCTCGGCATTGAGCTGAAAAAAAAAAAACATTCTTCCCCTCCTGTCTTGCTAAATCCATTATCTGAAATCATTGTCTACATTACATGCCTGCATAAATAAAAATTAAATGCAATTCTCACATACCTAACTAGAAAAACACACATGTGGCCTCATTTCATGACTTAAGCTAATCATTTATAGTCACTGTGGTGCTGTTATCTACTATCTAAATGACATGGAAAATTACCACTATCAGTGTCCTAATGCTGATATATTATCCCTATCAGGAGTAATTATTTGGTTTCACATACAGAGTTTCAGTCAGTATCTGGGGTCTATGCCAATAAGCATCAACATCAAATAAAAGGGCAGTCATGATACAAGCAGACCATTACCATTTTGTGATAACTATCAGTAAATTTCTAAGAAATTTGTGGCTCTTCTTTAGGGCTTTTAGATTTTTTAGAAAATATCAAGTGACAAAAAAAAGAAAGACTTTCCAATGTTTTTTTAATTCCTGAACAACGTTGAGGCTTCTCTTTTCAGCTAGGTATCTAATCATTATCTTAGTAAACAAATGTATAGTGAATTATTTCAAAACACTGAAGTGCATTAGAGTCCTTTCTAGTGTTCAAAACAAATTAACAAATACACTATCAAAGTAAATAATAATACTATAAAATAAATAGGAATTTCTTAAATGATATGCTAACTGGAAAGGCTCTGAGTTCTTCATTTAACTAGCTTAATCTTCTGAAATTCCTAAGTCAGAGCTATTTAGAGCTGTTTTACTGCAAATTCACTATCTTCTTTAAGGGGTTCTACAGGAAAAAGCAAAATTTGGTTTGATGAAATAAAACTTGACAGCTCTAACTCTGCCTTCAAACAGCACAGAAAATTCACTGAATGGGACTAAATCACACAAGTTGTTTTGGTTGGTTGCATTTTTTTGTTGGTTGGTTTGTGGGTTTTGCACATAAACATTTTACTACTAACCCTCTCCTCCAAAACAGAGCTGTAAGGTCTTTCTCAGGTCATTTAAGGAAACATAACTGTTGCTGGATAAAGAAATCTGAATAACGCAGGTGTACCATTCATCTGTGAAAAAAGCTTTGTCTCCAGTGATTCAGCATATTACTGGTCTGAATTTTAACTTTTTAGTCAAATTTATTTTGGTGACTCTTAGCATAGGAATAAGCCAAACTCAGTCTCCTTGTTCCCCCAGTCTGGTACCAAGCACCAGAGCAAAAATTCTCATATAAAGAGTTATTTTATTCAGGCTAGTAAATAAGCACACAAAATCAAGTGAATTGTCATACTGAAGCCATTGAAATGAAGTTTCTTTTTCTCCAGCTGAAAGGATCTGCAGGATATCTTCAGCCATCCTAAATACAAAAATGAAACATCCCAATTTTGGCCCAAGTACCAGACTTCAGGAAGGCAATTCAGTCGATGCACAAAATGCAAGTCTCAAGAGCATGCTACTTGTCTTTTATGTATTTGATCATCCTGGAGACAAGCAATATGTAATTCTTTCTCCAAGTCTGAAATGCTATCTATAAGTTACATATATTACTCCAAAGAGATAAAAAATAAATCCCTTCCTTAAGCATGTAATGATTATCATCCTGGATATTTTCATATGTTTAAAAAAGACATTAGCTCTAGAGATAACACATTATATCTTCATCATTATCAACCCCCTCCCCACCATTTATGCTATAGTACAACAATGAAAGAACTTAATGTTCCTTCAATTAGTAATTAAGGGCCGCATTCCTACCAAGGTCTTTTCCATAACACCACCGAGGCCAGTGCCCCAGTTTTGCATCTCTATTCTGCAGTGCCACACGCTGATGTTTCAGCTCGTAGCATTTACACTGCTGGAAATCTTCTGTTAGCTCCCATAAGAGTCAGATGATCAAATAAAGCTCCCTTTATGAACTCATTCACTGCACATAAACATGGTATAAATAAATATTTGACATGCAAGTTTCATTAGTTACTTCCACTGAATTCTCACCAGGATCATGAGAGCACTGTATAGAAAACAATGAAAGTTAAGAATTTAGTGACACAAAAGTAAGGGACTCAGAAGAGAGAGATTGGCTGGAGAAAGACAGAAAAATTACCTATAGCTCATATCCCATATGATCTACAAATACATTTTACTTCTAGCCAAATGGTCCTCCCTCTGGAAAGTTTTATTAATACCAACTTTCCAGAGGTGCATTAGATTTTTACATTGCAAAATACACAACAATGCTCTAAAATACACGAATCCTCAATTTTGGGTTCCTACTTGTTAATAAAAGATGACAAATTCAACACTTACCAAGCTCTGAGAACAATGTAAGGTTAAGATTTAAAAGGTGTTACAGAAATGGTTTTATTTGAGCCATCTCCTATATACAAGTTCCATCTTCCAAGTAACACATGCCAAAACATATGCCACAAAGGTAAGGGTGTATGTTTGTGTTATAAATAATGATAGTTTCACTTACCAAGTGATAGATTCTTCAGTGATACCTAACAAACAGCTCCAGAAATCAGACAAAACAGAGTGGCTGCTACTGAAACATAATTTATATACAGGATCTACCTGAGCGCAATTGCTTCATGAGTTATGAATGCACGTGCTTTCATGCACATGTATATGCAATTATGGAGGGTATGGTCTACTCGTGTATATATGTGCACGCACACACATTTTGTTATGATCATGTATAAATTATACGTATTTTAGAGTAAAAGAAATTTAAATGCGTGTGTCAGTGGGGATGCTGGCGTTGCGGTGTGCAATGCGACCGCTTTTCAGTTGCTGTTATATGTTTTTTAAGTTTACATTTTAAGTTTAAAGTTTATTCTGTATTAAGTCAAATTGTGTTAAGATGGCACCTGCCTCAGGCTCCCTCCCCCGTTTCTCCCCCTCTGTGACATGTCAATCCTCTGGTTGCCTAGGGAACTCTCGCCATTTTGCATATCAGTCTTTAGTCCCCTCCTTAGTTGCCATGGCTTCTGTGTAAACCCCTCCCATGTTTCCCCGGTAACCTCCCTGTCCACCACTTTCTGCCCACACCCTGTCCCTAGAATCTTCTACCGTGGGCAGAAGGTGATTGGAGCAGAAGTTGCTGTCCTTCCCCAACAAGCCTCCTATTTGTTACTATGTTAAATCAATCACTCAGTGCTGTTTTGTTACTGGCCAGGAGGTGGGTCGCTCCTCTCTTCTGGAAGCCTTTATCACTCTGTGCAATTTCCTCCCACCTTGGGGCAGATCCCTGCAGCCATTACCTGAATATGTACCCTTCCTCTACCTCAATAAAACTCACCCTGCTGCAGAGACCTGCCTAGCCTCCTTTCCATCATTCATGCGACCTCATTTAGCTGGAGCGCAAGCTTTGCCAGATCTTCGGACACAGCCGAGGCCATCTCCCCCTCTGCCGGGGAGAGCTCGGTCCCAAGAAGCTGCTGGCGTGCTGTGGAGCTAGCCAGGCAATTCTTACGCACCCCGGCATGCTCGTTTGATATTTTTAAAGGGAGTTGGTTGGTTGCTTCTGATTTTTAAACAAGATACCAGCATCTTGCACATAGTCATGATGGGAATACCCAGGAATGAAATATCTCATATAGAATAAACTACATAAAACACCACACCAGTGAATCCTTTCGCAATATAAACTCCAAAAGCTCTGTATAATATATACTGAACTTAACCACGCAAACAAAATGAGATTCCCTACTGGGACATAAACTCTGTCTTCTTCTCAGCTGAAGTGCTTTAAGGCAAATATCGTTTCTACTGGAATTTGCCAACTACTCATATTTTACTGGTTTTGGTTTTTTTTCTTGAACTGTAAGCATGATGTCTAAGTAGCAGAACAATGATCTAAGACTACTATGTACATATATGTAAATCTGTGGAAAAAGATGATCTCATCAGCCTATAAAAAAAAAGGGAAAAAAATCCTGAATCTCTAGGAACTGTATCACCTGGTCAAACACGGAACAAAAGACGAAAATATGCCACAATATTTCAAACACTGTCTTTAAGAAAGTCCTTAATTTGCAGGTCTTGTAATATATCTCATTATGGTATCAATTTCAGTATCTCTTCCTGAGAAATTCAGTCAATTCAGTAAAATTTCTGGTGGCCTAAAGACATAATTGATGTTATTTATCTTCCCACACCAACCTGTACATCTATATAGCTTTAAAAACATTTTTTTCCATATACTGGAGTTAATGAATTTTGTTTCAATTTTTTTTTCTTTAATGCCTGGGGTAGTAAGCAGGATTCAGATTTTGGTAAAGATTGAGCATGTGACTACACTTGCTTACAACACTTAAATATCAATACATAAATAATTAGCCAGGCTAACTGTGCTTTGGGGGATTTCCACAGGCAGTAAAATTCAATGTTTCGCATTCAATGAGGAGATGCTTTTTGGAGCTTGTGGTGGTACAACACATACCAGTTCTTTACGTTTTAGCCAGAATTTCTGATTTGTGTGGTAGTTCAGGCTTAATCTACATATAGAAATCTATTACTTAAAAAAACTAATATCCATGATTTTTAAGTGTAGAGAAAGTGTGAAGACAGGTCAAACACAGGAAGACTCCACAAAAACAAAAATGAAATGTGTCCAGAGGAGGCAATGAGGCTGGTGAAGGGCTTGGAACACAAGCCCTGTAAGGAACAACTGAGGGAGCTGGGGATGTTCAGCCTGGAGAAAAGGAGACTCAGAGGTGACCTTATCACTCTACTCCTGAAAGGTGGCTGTAGTCAGGGGGGGGTTGGTCTTTTTCTTCAGGCAGCAAGTGACAGAATGAGAGGACACAGTCTTAAGCTGGGCCAAAGGAAATATAGGTTGGATATTAGTAAAAAGATTTTTACAGAAAGGGTGATAAAATACTGGAATGGTCTGCCCAGCGGGGTACTCGTTTTTAAACCATCCTTAGATGTGTTTAAAAGCAGACTGGATGTGGCACTCAGTGCCATGATTTAGTTGAGGTGTTAGGGCTGGGTTGGACTCAATGATCTTGACGGTCTCTTCCAATCTAGTTATTCTGTGATTCTGTAGAGTTTAACTCCAAGATCCCTATCACCAAATTTAAAACAGAAAACTTGACCAAAACAAAGTGAACCAACAACATCACACTGCCCATAAGTGACAGACATAAGAAACCCCTGTGTTTTCTGAATTAACTACTGTACCATGCACGGAAAAGGATAGTGTTTGCTTGGCTCTCTACAAGGCAGGTAACATTACAAGTAGAAAGTTGTCTTCACATGTCAAACACAGCAGATATGTGTACTGCAGAAAAACCAGTGCAAGCAGCACCTACTGTAGCCTGAAACCAGGTGTGTGCTCCACTTCAGAAGGACTCAAACATTCATGGGAATTCATTGATTTTTTTGTTGTTTTTGCCAAACAATTCCTAAGTTTGGCTTTGTGTTGTAGTATAATTATTTGCAGAGGAGCAGCAAACTTAAATACATCTGTTTACCAAATGAAAGTCAAATAAAGTAGTAAAAGCTCTTGTGTAGTATCAGACCATTTACTCCAACTACTCTTAAAAAGCTTATTCATCTGCTACCAGACCCTTAGGCCACCATACATTAAAAATCAATGACAAATAAGAACAGTTTGGCTCCACTCAAGAAGTGAGTTCACTCAGAAAGAGCTGAAGTGGAAAGCTGTAATGATTAACAAAATGAATGAAACCTACACTAGTTTCTGCAAGCATACTTAGAATTTAAAGCACAGACATTGATATAAAGCATAAAGAAAAAGGTGAACAAGAATCATTTCACATTTATTATTTGCCAACATACATGTAATTCCTTTATTAAGACACAAGCTATTACATCCAGCTCCACTGCAATTCTAGCAGTAAGGATTTGGCTGTATTTTTAGAAGACCTTACATATGTTTTTCAATAAAATGTGCTTTCTTTTACTGCTTGTATTTCAAAGTCTTCACAACATAAAATGCAGTCAAGCAGCAGAATAGGCTGTTTGTGGTCAGAACACCAGCACACGTTTTGATAGCTTGTTAGTTGGGCAATTCTGTTTCCTTTATTATATCTTAATGATAATACTACAACCATGAAAATTGAAAGTACTGTTATTTCCAGACACCTTTCTCTACCTAATCAAACTTTTTAGGAGGGACTTAAACTGACTAACAGCAAGTTATTTTGAAGAGATCGGTTTTGAATAGATCTTGATAATTTTCCAAAAGAAACCTGTTAACTCGCTTGAAAATCTTTGCAAAGATTAAAATCATTACAGTTTAAAGATAAAATCAGTGGAAAATTTTAACAAAAAGTTGGCTAGGAAACCTACCCAGCACAGGTGCACTACCATAATCAGACTGTGTTACTGTGGCACTGGTATGTGGTCGGTTGTGGTCAGGAGAAAACTGAGGAATGCGGACTAAGGCAATTGCAGATCAGAATTCCACTCTGCATTACGTAAACTTTTGTTACCACTACTGGACAAATATCTCGTTCACCTTGCCCCTCACATGGTTAAGAAACAATATTTCTCTGGCTTCTGTGTTTGACACCAGAGGTGTAAAGGATCCTTGGTCTGAGAAGAATCAATGGTCAAGGTCAATCTTGTGAAACCAGTGACAGTGGTGACTCCTGGATAAGTCTGGTTAGCTCCATAATATTTTCCTACTCTGCAAACCCAACAGATAAGGGGGAATCAGTATGGTTTTGGCTGCTGGAATACCACTAACAAAAAATTGGTCTAGACTTGACACTCAGTGATGTTAGAACAACCTAAATTTCTTTCCATGTACATTAACTAAGACAAAAATTAACTTGTGATGCCTGGGATAAAGGTCATCTTTCACAGCCCCCATGGCTGCAGCTGCGGAATTGGAGAATCAGTGCTTTCCACCCACCCCAACCCCTGAGTTTGGCTTTACTTTTGCTCTTTTAAGCTACACAGAAACATTTAGGAGATTTGCAGTGTTGGTTTTTTCAGGTCTAGACCAGAAAAGGTCAATGAAATGGCATGTCACCTGTACATGCTCAAATGGAAAGAACAGCAACAAGCCAGGTTTCTGAGTAGGTTTTTATCTGCAGGTTTGACACCCGACTAGACACTTGGATTCAGTCCTAGGCTGATTTTAAAAAAATAAAAAATTAAAACTAATCTGAAACCCCTCTAAGGTTTCCCCAAACTCACAGACCTCCAATATTTCCTTCTGTCTCCCGTCTCTCCTGGCTCCTTCCAAAATGCCTGGCAGCCTTCTGGCATATTGCCAACAACCTCAGACTCTCCTGGATTGCTGATCTGGTCTACCTGTACACTTCTTAAAGACTAAACCTTAATTTAAAATATCTCTTTCCTTCCAATTTCTATCCCTGACAGCGGAAACTGGATTTTTTTTTTTTTCTTCTGACTCAGATGTGGAGTTGCATGAAATTTCGGAGGGGAACTGGCAGTTACTTTATATCATCATCAGACCCATATAATTCACCAGTTTTACAGGGCTTTATTTGTTCATTTTCTTTTGATTTCTTAACTGCATTTTCCTTTATATGCTGTTGGATTGCAAAACCAGCTGGTTTTTGATAGCCAAGTGGCAACACCAGTCCATGCACTTCTCCACTTGCTCCTGCCTCAGGAGACTTGGTGGAAATGTTGAGCATCCCACACAAATCAACAGAAAATACTCCCAGCGGGTTGGATATATTTTCAATACTAAACAAATACGGGATTTTTTTTATACTTTCTGGCATCTATATGAGCCTTTGATATGGCTTCCTTCCTTGTTTTCTAAGGCTATATTAAATCCCAAAAGGCAGCAAGTCCAAGAGAAAACACGTACCATTTAACAGTATTTCTACCACTTAAGCAATTCAAGTATATTAGTTTCAGAAGACAACATCTGGACACAAATGAAACTGAACTAAGAAACAGGCTTGAAAGCAAATTCAGAGATAAATTTTAGTTTTATTGCAGTCAAAATTCAATACGATGTTGAATGGCAGGACTGAAGAAGAGACTGTCTTGGCTGGATCTCAGTCATGGGGGGAAAAAAAGACAACTCTGAAATGTAGTTAGAAAGAAATAGTAGGAATTGATTTGACCCCTGGAAGTTGAATCAAATTTTTTGCTTTGAAATATGAGAAATAACAGATTCACTTTAAGTTGGTCCTAGATTGCAACAGCAGAAGAAAAGCATCTGACAAAATCGTAACATAAATCTGAGACTGACAACACTCCTCCCTTTTCCATCTTTGTCTTCATGAACATCAAATGCAGAGCAACACCAACAGCTGCACAGTGAGTGATTAACTTCAGCAGAAGAATAATGCTGCCCCAAACCTACACTACACAGTTCAGAGCTTTCTGCCTGTCTAGACTCAAGGGAGTGCAAGATTTATCACAGATTAATAAAGCTGCTGCTAGATCTGGCTTTGCTGTGGCTCAACCACACAACACCAAATTGTCAGAAGAATATTGCCACATAAACAGACCCTGCTTTCTCTCTGGTTCTGGGCCCTGAGACCCACCATGGGCTGCAGCCTCTTACTCTTACAAATATATGACAGTGAAAGTATTTGCCATTTTCAAATCTTGCCAGGGCCCAATGCTGTCAAAATCTGCTGCTTAGAAATCTTAAGATTGTTGTTGTTTTTTTAAAGATTGAATCTTAAAATTATTACATTTGATTAATTTATTATTAATTGTATTATTGATTTGATTAATTTTAATTTATTTTACTTCTCATTTAATTTCAAGTTTTAGGAGACATGCACAAATATTTTCACATGACCTTCCAAGACTGAAGTAAAAGATTTTCTTCTAATAAAAATTTACCCCAAATTTTCACCCAACTAATTTGCTTGTGAGACTGATTTTGTAAAATAATGAAAGAATTCAGATGTCAGCCAGACCCCAGGCATGCCTGGTCTCCCACACTACCTCAGACTGGGAGCAGCAGCAGCTCCAGAGGAAAAGGGGCAAGGTCTGTGGCAGTCGTGCAACACTTGTGATTCTACTCACCAGCTCTTCCTCTTGGTTTGAGTGCACAACAGGCTGATTTGGGGTCTCAAGTATGGAGTTTAACTACTTTATTGATCATTAAAAATAATTCCACTAGTGTAAGGGCAGCGAGTCTTAGGAAATTGCAATCAAGTGTGAAAGAGCTTATTTAACTGGAAGTACTGAATGCTCCTGAGACTTCACAACTAGTTGAGCGGCTTTAGTGTTGAGTTTTGCACTGGTCTTCAATATTTTAGCAGCATTTTTGTTCCTTAGCAATAAGCTTCTCCCACAAAGCACAGCCTGAGTGAAGAAAATAACAATAAAAAAAAAAGAATGCAAAACAGAAGAAGGGCAAAAATTGCCAAATTTGAGTTGGTTGCCCCTGACAAATGTCTTATTTTCCATGTATTATGCTAAATATTATTCAGCACATTTCCAAGCTATTGAGATAGAGAGAAATCATCTACAGCAGAAAGTACTTTCTATATTCATTACATGGTCTACATTATATAAAGCTACTTGTATTCCAAGGAATGAAGGGCAGTGTGGTGGTGCAACCACAGCTCCCTGTCTTCCACAAAGCAGGAGACTTCTACCACTTGTTCCTGGACCATGGCAAATGAACGGGGGCAATCCCAGCTACACACAAATGCTCCTGAGCCAAAGCAAGGACTCTGTCCTGATTTGCTTTCGTCAATAAAACTTCAACCCAGGAACAGTTCCTAAAACCAAGTCAGATAATCACGATAGAATTTTGCAGAATTTAAATAAATAAGCTCTGTGAAGTTACTCCTTCTGTTTACTGGGATTTCCAGAAAAGTTAGGAAGTTGAAAAAGATGAGATAGATTCACATTTCACTCACTACCTTGAAAGTCTGGTGTGAATAAAGTCCATGCAAATTCTGGTTAATTACTTCAGAAGAAATGGCAGCAAATCTTGCTTTAGGTGTCTTGACTACTTAGCCAATGACATAAGAGACTTCTGAATGCAAAACTAAGTTTTAAACAGCAGCATAAAAATATCCACCTTTAGCAGTTGAGATGCAGAGGCCACCTACTACAGTGAATAGTGAGAGTGAAAACCAGGTATCCCCCAGCCAAAAATAAGCTCCAACACATCACAAAACAAATCACGATATGTGAAGAATATACATGCACAACACAAAGAAAACGAAGAAATCCAAGCTGACAAGCCAGAACAGAAACCACAATATACTGATGCGCAGCAGCCGTAAAATTGCCGTATGTAAGGAAAATCTTCCCAAGTGGATTAACTGCCTGATTGACAGATGCCACTGGGCTTCTGGCTCTACCAGCCACTGCTCAGAAGTGGCAATTTACCTCTCCTTCAAACATCTTTCCATATAACAAGAAAACAACAAATATGCTCAAATGGAATGGGAATATTACAAGAAGGCTGTCAGACAGCAGCAGACAGTGGAAGTTGAAGGACGGGAACAATTTTTACATCTAAAGGGGGAAGAATATGGAAACAAACACTGAGCTGCATGACATGGAGGTCATAAATACCACAAAATACTAAGCCCATAAATACCATGTAACATGCTTGCAAGTAAATATTCAAGAAGGCATAAAGAAGTAATCTCTATCAAAAACTGCAAAAATAAAACAATGCACCATGAATACCACCAGTTTTGTCTTCAAGAAAAAAGTATTCCAGATTTATCTGACTTCAGTGAAAAAACAATTTTCCCCAGGTTTAAATACACTGTGTTCTCTTTGCTTCTTTTGTTCCCATTCTTTCTTACTGACCTCCATGCCATAGTGGGAAACAGGCCAATGGTGACCACTGATCTACCTGCTTTAGCTGAGACGTCAATGCATTCCACTAGAAGTCAACCTGACATGAACACAGTTATTTCTCTGTAATCTATACAAATTTAATGCACATTAGCACTGTAAAAAGACAATTTTAAAAAAAGTCAAAGAAATATCTGCTTTATGTTATTTAAATGAAAAGTTAAGTCTGCTAGGAAAACAATTTTTGTACACTATCATAGCTTTATATATATAGATACTAAAAATCCCCACAAAATCAAACAAAACCATAACCTCAAAAAATCCCAAAACAACCACCAAATGCTGAGGATTTTCATTAAATGGCATTCTGACACATACTTGGCTCATTCCAGGAAGAGAAAAAGCTTGTGCAAGGAAATATCAAATAAAATATTTATTAGCCTTCTCCAGGTTGCAAATTTCCCAAGCTCCCACATTTTGTAATGTCAGGAAATTGCTACTATAAACAGCCTAAATCTGCCAAAAATTAAAGTAATTGGGGCCAACTAAAGGTTTCTCATCCCTCATTTCCCATCCCTTGGGAGGTTCCTGCCTCAGGGACACACTGAGCACAGGTGCTGCCTTGACAGAAGTGGAGCCAGAGGCTGCAGAGAGCTCACCTCCCCCTGCCTGTCACCCCAGGAGAGCTGCAAGGAGGTGGCACAGGCAGCAGCTGTAGGCTGGAGTAGGGTGGGAGCCCCAGGAGCTGACTGGAGCCTCCAGCCAGGCAGAGTTGGAGGTCAGGGGCTTGTGAGCCATGGCAGCCTGGAGCCTGTTGTTCACCTGGAAGGCCAAGCTTCCCAAGAACTTACTCTGCAGCTTTTTAGCTGCCCTTACACAAGCTTTGGTTCTTAAATTTCAAATGCAATGTTACTTTTTTTTAATCTCAAAGACAAGATTAAAAAAGGTTCTAATTTTTTTTTCCAAGTCAACTTCACCTCTCGCTCCACTTAGAAACAAGAACAAGTCGACCATTTCACAGTGGCTTCTTCAAAATTTCAAATCACATACATTCAGTGGTTTTATTTACTCAATAGTTCAAAGTTTCCTTTCATATCAACATTGCCCCAGACAATCCCTTTCATTATGTCAAGAAAAGCCAAAATTGGAAACTTTTTATGTAGCCCCCACTCAGGTTATTGTGGCAAGGCATGGCATTTCCACCACCCCGCCAACACAGGCGCTTTGTTAAAATGTGGCCAGACAAAGACAAGGCAACAGAGCACTCATTGACTCCTTGCTGGAGCTATTTGGGCTGGCAGCAACCTCTGACTGACTGGGCAAAGCCTCTCAAAGACAAGACGCTTGCAGAGGCGCCAAGGGCCTCCCACACAAAAGATGCTACTTTACAATGCCAATCAGAACTCAACTCTCTTCTACCTCAAGGAACCTAAGTCAGGCCAACATTTACACTTACCAGAGAATGCTAAAGACTATTCGTTTCTTTTGGAGGCAACTGCCCTAGAAAACACACTCTCCAAAATAAATCCCCGCTGTAAGGCAGACTGGAAGGGTCCCAGGGAGCTGGCTGTGCTACCATCCACAAGGGACTGCCAAAGCAATACCAAAAATCAGAGCAGAGGCAGGGACCCAAAACAACATCTATGCCATGATACATATTTTTTCAAGCACTCAGTCATCACTCATGGAAACTGAAAACAACCTTGAATCAGATATTTTACAAAACTTTCCCTCAAACTAAAATCAGATGGGAAGGGGCATCAAGCTTCTTTCTCAGCCTTACCTTGCAAACACAGTAATAGTTATTTCTGCTTCATGGAACAAAATAATTATCAATAATACATTATATTCATTGGAATAGATTTATTCAAATATCTAGCTATTTTCTTTCAAGTATTTTGCTGGATACCTTATTTTCCTTTAGAGAATCCTGAACTACCTGTGTTTTGCAGGTTGGCAATAAATCCCAGATGGTGGTTTCTTGTCTCTGAGAAGCACATGACTCCGCCAAACTAAGCAAAAAGTATTTTTGGATTCTATAGCACCTTAAGAGTTATTTTTTGCTAAAATTTCATAAGCAATTCAGAAAATTTGCCGTGCAGTTCTGGATCCAATGTCCATCAGATCCATCTCTTTCATTTTCAGCCTTAACCTTACATTTTGCCAAAGGCCATACAGAAATCGAATGCAACAAATATTTCTTTTTGGCCTCTTATTGGGGAAGATTACTTACACAAGAATATTATTTCAATTGAGTATGAGTGAAAGAAAAAAGATCAGATAAAATGGTTTTTGAATGAAATTATTGTAAGACCTCTTAGTTATAAATACACCAGAGATGCTGGTTTATATAAACATAAGCAGCAACTCAATTGCAGTTACCTCATTTGCTCCTGCCTTGAGCTCTGCCTGGAATGATTGCATCAATACATCTCAGGAAATTCATTTTTCCTCTTCAAATTCTTTTACAAACATTATCAGATCCTTCTAACAAACTAGGAAAGCCAACATCAACATGTTTAAATGCATGATAACTCAGCAACATCAGCACAATGCAGTGCTTTAGCATTTACTTTTTCTTTGCCTATTCTGTATTTGCTGTCCCTTGCCTTCTCTATTCCTGATCCTCTCCTGGCTGTGGAGCTTGCTGCCACTGCCCAGGCACTGAGGGAAGTGCCTGAGAGGCACCAAGAGCCAGGCCATGCCAATGCGTGCAGCCAGCTGGTAACAGCTTTGCCTTCCTAACATGGGCAGACCATCACCATGTGGTCCCTCTTAGAGCTGTTGCGTGGTTCCTTGTTTCACCTCATCCTCATCCATATAATCCTTCAGTGCTCTCCTGCCACCCTTCCCTTACACTCTGATTTAAAGGCTTCTTGAGTCCCTAAAACCAGCACACACTGATATCAGTGATTTAGAGGCTCAGTTATGCTTTCAAAGAGGAATGTATTTGCAAGTTTTATCAATCACTCTAAACCTACTGTGTACTCATTTACACTGCACCTTTCCCAGCTCTTGATAGCTAAGTCACCATTCCTCTGCCCCAACCTCTATCCTCATTCTGCAGAGGCTGTCATGAACAAGCTCTGTATCACCTTAACTGCAACACTCTATGTTATATCAGAAAGCAGAAAACATTGCTGAAAAATCTTAATCTGCTATGGAACTGGCTGCAGGGACTTATACAGAAAGGGAAAAAAAGACTAGATTCACAGAGGAACATGCAAGAGAAAGTCAAACAATGTACAAGAGCAACACAAAAACAGGTAGTTTCACGCAGTATGCAGCTGCCCACACAACAGGATCATCCTTGAGAAATTTCTCTAGGAAACAAACTTGGCAAAATTCATCAGCTTAATAAAGCACACAATGAAAAATAAAATTTAAAAAATGTATTCTATTTGCATGGAGAAAAAAAAAAGGCCACAGCACCCCCAGAAAAAGAGAGTTTTATTAAATCAGAAGTGCCTGCCAAGTAATAAGATTTCTAAAAAGAGCAGGATTTAAAAAAAGTTTTAAAATAAGAAGAGGCAGCAATTTGTTTTGAAACACGACTCCAGCTGGCTTAGCATCTGAATGAAAGAAAATTATAGATCACAGTAAACATCATGTGTAAAAATAAAGAGTAATCAGAGTCCCTCTTAAAAGAAAAAAAAGTCAGACCAAACAAGTTATCCATACAACCAATAATTCTGAGCCACTTCCATGCCAGCTGTAATTGCCACACTGCAAAATACATTTTTCTTAACGATACTCAACTTCTTTGTGAAGTTCGCCAAGTAACTATTGGAAAGCAGAAAGAGCAGCATGGGATTCTCATGAAAATAAGTTAAAAGTATCATTGCAAGAAGAAGTATTATCTTGTGGAATTCAAAATAGATGCCACATGAATGTCAAACGTTACAGCAAAAAATGAAAGGGGACTCTACTCTTTCTTTCAATGAAGGAAACATATAAAAGTGCCTTAAGTCAAACTTATAGCAAAAACAATTATAATATTCAAACAAAGTATGTCAACCTGAACATGATCCATGTGCTTTTAGCATGGACAGGTCTTCAGAAAGTCCCAAATGCAGTCACCTGGAGGTGGAGAACCAAACCCATATGGCAGAAATTAACACTACAGTTGTGTCTCCTGCTAGCTCCAACCCAGCATCCTCAATTATACCAGAAACACAGAAATCAATACAAACATGATGTTTTCTTTCTTTGTAGAAAGCTGTTCATGGTGCAGAACCAGGCTCAAACGACAAACAGTGCACTGTAAATTTTAGTGTACCATAAGAATCATACAGCACTGAGTCAAACTTTTTGAACCAAATTAAGATAAAACATCAATTAAAAAGGCAGGAGTCAGAAGCCAGCACTTCTTAGGATACAGACACTCTACAGCGTAATTTCATATGACCAATGGCTGATTTTCTGTATGCTATCACCAAATACTACAAAGATTTGCGTTAATACAAAGAAGGGTGTCCTGTAGAAGGGTGTCCAAAAGGCTTCACTGACCCCTTGTGAAGGAGCTGGTTCCCTGTTTCTGGCCTACAGCACATGGCAGTAACCCACACAAATACCAATAACTACCTGTCACCAAGGCTGGAGAAAGTATTTCATGCTCCAAGCAACATACGTATGCCATGAAAATTTCTAGAATACAAATTATGAAAAACCTCCAAAGAAAAGCACATAAATAGATATATCCCACTAGGTTCAATCTAGATTTGATAGGCTTTGCTATTATATAAATATTTGTTGGACATTTAATCCTCTTTCCACTGCCCCTAATCTGCCTCCTCTAACCCGACCTTCCCATAATAACAAATTTACAAACCAATTTTAGTGCACTCTTCAGAGTCCATTACCCTTCTGGGAAAGGATATGTAAAATATGTTAGGTTTGTCTAGAAAGATGCCCTGCTCATAACAGTTTCTTAAAAATCAGTTCTACTGCCAAGATTTTGTTCCTTTTTTACAAAGTGGTCACAGATTCTTTTAGGAAGCAGTGGGATGAGATGGAGTAAAATTAAAAGTGGCAGAAATAGCAGGGAGCAGAAGGGGAAAACGGCCCTGGTGCAAAATTCCCCAGTAAAATCTTCCATTCAACTCCTGTATCAGAAATCTGATATCAGCCACTTGTTCAGCAACCATCTATATTCTCAGACCTCCAGTTTCATAGCCCTTCTTTTTTTCAAAACCTTCACCAGTTTACTACTGAGTGTTATAATAGCTTAATAGCCCTTAAAAAGATTAGGTACAGGACACAAATTAGGTAACACAGATTCATAAAACAAAGTCTCAAGATTAAGATCTAGATTTACTATCTCTATGTCTAAGGTGCTTGGAAAAGCCCACTGAAGGGAAACAGTTTCAGGTCTCTGAACTGAGTACTGGTTCTCCTGGTGACAAATGTCTCCAGTGTTTCAGCTGGGACCCGTCCTCAGCTGCAAATCAAACAGCTGGCATTAATCAGTGTCTCTTCATACACAATCCTTCATCCCCATGGAGGAGAATTAAAAAACATGCAGGAAATCCAGCCTTTGTGTTTGCTTGCAAGGCAGATAAAATGAGCTGTCATCCTTTCTCACAGCAGGAAAGACTAAGGACAGCTCAGATGAAAGTGCTGACAGGCCTGGCGGCGAGTGCTGGGTGAAAGGACTTCGAAAGCACCATGTGTTCATAGAAGACCACCAGCTAGCAAAATAAAACATTCTTTAACACCAGGTACATTTAAAATTATTAAATACAACCACAGTTTACCTAATGTTGCTCAGTTCCAGACAATTAGTTTGTTCTTCTACTTTACAGGCTATCACAAAACAATAACCATGAAAACAACAAAATAAAAAGCTTGGTGTTTTAGCAACATGTTCTCACATTCTTTATGTTATCTCCTGTTTGAGTGACCAGGAACTGGTTAAAGGCTGAATTGCCCTTTTGAGTCACCATCAAAAATTATCCATGTCACACTAGTCCACACAGAGTGGTCTTGCACTACAGTGCCAAGACAGTACAAAACATAACCAAAAATGAAGACAAACAAGTGAAAACATCCTGTGGCATTAGCTCACAATTGCAACATTTTCTGACCCAGCTGGACTTCAGATGGACTTTTTAGCCAGCCATCTAAAGAAGTTTAGTTTCTATTGCTAGAAAGCTTTGAGAAGAATATTCATCATGGATGAACATTCATCACCAATGGTTTGGGTACAGGCGCCAGAAGTCTGCAAAAAGAAATGGACTTTTACCTCATGACATGAGGTGAGATAGGAAGGACTGATGCTCCAGAAAGTACTGACCAGTATTTCATAATGACTGGGGGAAATATCATGAGTCAGCACCTATGTCTGCATACAAAATTAAAAAATCAGTAAGGCTGTATGTTAAAAGAAACAAAAGTCACATTAAAACTCAAGCTAAATTACTAACAATTTTCACACTACATAAGCAGCACAGTGGTTTATTTCAGGGTTTTTTTGAGATACTTGCTTAGTTTAGGCAGATTAAAACTTGAAGCTGTTTATTTAAAAAAACAAACAAAAAGCAATATATGAACTTACACTCCCACCCAAAGCTGATATCTCCGATAGGAACCTACAATTCCAGGAGCTGAAGTTTTAGAAACTTCAGTTCCTCAACATTTCTGACTGAATAACAAGAAAAAGGAGAAGAGAAGCTTTTAAAGTTAAAAAAAAAAGCAAAAAAAAAAAAAGAGCAAATAGAGCAAAACTGCAACCAAACTTGTCAGGAAATAAAGAGGAACTGAGTTTTCAAAATGGAAGAGTGCTTGATTGACCTAGGTCACAAATTACTGTTCCTATTCTTTCCTTTTCAAACTGAACAATGCCTTCATAAACAAAAGATAACCTGTAATTTCAACTGGTTTAAAAGTGAAGTTACACCACATGTTTTGTGTGTTGGTTTTTTTAAAGCAAAGAGAAAGAATGTGAACTGATACATGAGATGAAATATATGACTAGTGAGATCCTTTGCCATACAGACTGGATTCATCTCTACTCTAAAAAGCAAGGACCTTTTACAAAGAGATATACAGAGTGACAATAAGAGAAGTTCCACATAAACCCTCTTCCCATTACCTTTAATACACTAAAAACCCAAACGGCTGCAATGCTGGCATGCCCATTGCCCTCCTCTGGCACATAAATGAATCACCAGAGACGAAGGATGACCCTTCTCCTTCCTGTCCATGAAAGCTGAGGCATAGCAATGTTCAACAAAACTCCAGGCATGACAGGTGTGGATGCTTTTTAGGCCTTACAGCTTTCTGCTTTGCTCCAAACATGGGCCCAGTTACTGGGATGATACCAAGAAACATGGTATCACTCAATTAGAAGCTCCCTATCGGCATCACTTAAAAGATAAAATTTACCAAATCCATATCTGGTAGCAATCCGGCATGGGAATCCTTAAAATCCTTAAAATAAACTGGTGTGCTATTTTGACTGGCAGCATGAAAGCCATTTTTGATCCAAAATATATATAACTGGGCTGTATAAAAACTTACAAGACCAGAATAAAGTGTAACTACCCACCACTGCAAATGTTTATCTCATTACATATCATAGACTTAAGACATTGATCCTCACAACAGCTTTTCCCATAAGACATAACCACATCTTTGCTTGACAGCATCAAGACTACATGAAAGGACAGTGCTTTCTGAATAAAGGCAGAAATCAGTCACTCTAAGGTTTGTTCTGTGGAGCCCTCTGGAATACCAGCATTTTCAATCTCGAGCATTATCCACATGTATTTAGAATATAAACATGTCTTTGGTAGACATCTCACTGTATCTGCTCGTGTATAAACACTGCAAGCAGTCTCTCTTGGGTATGTCCAAGCTTAGCAGAGTGTCAGAGCCAAACACCATCATCCTTGATCCCTGGACAGCAGCAGCACCAGTGAGAAAGCAGAGATAAAAAATGGCTTGAAAACCCATTTGAAAATCTTGACCTTTCCTCTGCACACTGCGGATAATTGGGCAAGAGCAGCTGCTGCCACCTCTAAGCCAGACATCCCATAGGACAGGGGCTGCTGTCACCTGAGGCACATGACACTCGCTGCCCTGACACTGCTCCACTCCTCTCAACTCCCCTGCTCCCAACACAGAGCAGTAGCAGGTGAGATGGGTAGAACAACTGCTCTCTTTCAATCCCACCCATCTCATTATCTTCAATTCCATATGAAAAAAATTGAAGCAGAGAGCTCTCCATGTCTAGGGGCAAACATGGTTTTCAGGGCAGAGATCAAACACACAGACTGCTATTTCATTTCTGTGCTGGCTCTTCATACCTTGTCCTGACAGTGTGAAAACTGATTAAATCAGTAAGTTGAAAGGATGTGGTAAAGCTACCAAAGCCAAGAATTTGACCTTTAAGTTAGACAGTAGTACCTTAAAGCTTTCACCTAATTTTTCACATCTCCTCAGTTAAGATTTGCTTACAAACTTTCTAGTGTGTATTTGTTTGGTTCTCTTAGGAAACGCACAATCACCACTCCTGATATTATGATTCTGCCTCTATTTCATAAGAAACCTACCTCCCTATCTTCTTTACTGCTTCCCAGAATTTTCTACCTTCTGATCCTAATAAAAGCAAGAAATCAGTAATTTTATCAGCAGCTTGCTTTTGAGAGGATTATGAAACGTTCTGCATGCCGCACATAAAAGAACTGCAAGCTGTTCTCACTGCTCAAGCCAGCCAAACAGAGGGCAGGCTGCACGCACTCATCTGCAGCAAACAAGAGTGCTTAGAGTGGTTACTGCAGAGTATGATTTGAAACCTACCTCTAGTGATGTGATTTCCACCTATTTCTCTCCTTTTCAATAAAAATCACAAGTTTGATGTGTATGTGTAAAGGCTGCCATTACTTTCAGAAGCAGCAGACTACACAAGTTTGCTTGGCTTTCCCTTTCCCTGGAGTTTACACACAGCTTCCGAACCGCATTAGGGACAGAATGGAGTGAATTAATCTACCAAAACTATTTCTAATGTTTACTCACTTTTAATATCTTCTTTTGAGGTTTCTCTAGCTGGCTGACCTGAGACCTGTTTCCCCCTGGAGCCTGTGTTGTGGTGCCAGCCCTTTTATTACAGCAGGTTCACATCTAACGGTGAGAGCAGACCAGGAGGAACTGCAAGCTCCCTGCTGCTGCATTTGGTTAGCAGCCTCCTCCTCCTCCTCCCACTCTTCAGCAGATGTTTCTGCTGTTTTACCACAACGGGATCTTTTCATATCCTCACAATTCCTAAAGCAAACAGCAGCCAAAATCAGAGACCCATCTCCAAAGAGCCACAACAAAAGCACTGACCCAAACTACTGCCACAATACAACTGGAATAAAACCCTTGGCCCTTGGGAGAAGAGGAGGTTGTACACAATGTCATCAGGACAGTGACTAATCTTTGGCAGATCATGTGAGAAAGTCCTGAAGTAGCTGTAGTGACAGAGAACAGCATGAAAACAAAAGGATGATTCAGATGTGCATAATATTCCTTAGAAGTGATATTATCAGAAGCTCACATAAAATATTATCCAATCTTTTTACCATTCGGAAAAGCCAATGGCATTTACAGCCGTCTTCCAGATGTTGTGCATTTTCAGTTACATGTGTCTCTGCGCATGTGCATGAAGTTTGTGGGTTCAAAACAGGTTGGATTTCTAGAATCTCCATTTGGAAACAAATTCCTAGATACCACTAAACATACATCCCACAGAGTAGGAAAAATCAGCTTTCAGACTCTGTGCCTCAGACTCTGTGCCAGGCTCTTGCAGCTGACGTCGAGTCCATGCTAGGAATTTTCTCACAACAATGGAATCAGACTCTAGGAATGAAACAGTTATTCCTGGATTCCTCAGGTCTCAGTGGCTGGTAGGGCAGAAAAAAGGTCCATTCAGATTTAAGTACAGCTATGTATGCCAACTAGTTAAGCTAGTCTCCCTTTAACCTGCTGATGTACACACAAAAGGCACTATACAAAGGTTCTCTGAAAAGTACTTAAACTAGTTTGCCCCTATTCCCTGCCCTCCCTCCCCAATATTGTCTTAATTAAGCCTTATTTCCAGTAGTAGGTAAAATTACTCCTATATGAACATGCAGAAATAGACACCATATTGCTTTGTCTTTCAGACTTGTTGGATGTAAGTAATTTGTGCCACTGCTGTGGTGAATACAGCAAATCCTACATGGTGTGTCACTGTCATGTATTTACTGACAGAAGGCATCTGTACCATCCAGTTCAGGTAATAATCAAAGAGATGGCTTTGGCTGAGCTAAGGTCTTTGCCTGCACTGCACTGCTACTATTGCCTGCTTTGAAGAAGCCACATGTGAAATGCTGTGAGGTGATGTAAACATTACCCAGACCTTCCATCTGGTTTGCAACACTCCTAAGGGCTGAGTGCAAGCACATGTGTGCCCATGCACAAGACGTCCTAAGAAACTGCACAGCCCAGGTCTCGGGCGGACCTTGTAGCACATCCTGCTGCCATGATCTCCACTTAACACATGAATGGCAGCAATGCTCTGCTGCCATTTCACTCCCTCAAAACCAAAAGCACACTCACTCTCAGCCAAGCATCTATGCTTGCCACTGCTTATCCACACAGGGTTCCTTAGATAGCTGGGTTTCCTTATTCTTCCTTAGGTATCTGCTTCTCTTTGATGTTCAGGCTTTCATCTGTGGTAACAATGAGGAATCAGCTGTTTGGGGAAGAAAAGAATAGTTCAAGATATTCTTAGGAGAGAGAGTTGGATGCCAACATCATCTACGGTGGAGGATGACTGCAGGTCAACTACTATTTTCCTCCTGATCTTTAGCCTGGAGGTGCTTAAAGGGAAACTGAATGAATTATTTCCTTATTCTAGTGACATTTGTAAATCCTGTGTAAATGAAGCTATCTTTGACAAAATCTTAGTAAGCCTTAAGTTAAAATAACAGTGGTGATGTCATTGACCAGGCAGTTGTACTGAATGCTTCCTACAGCTTCTGTTGAACTGTTCCATGGACACCATACTGGAAAATTCCCCATGTTTTAGCCACCTTTCAAAGTCTGCAATTTGATTTCATCAAGTAAAAATGCCTGATTTTTTTTTAATTTGCTGTTCTTTAGATGAAGATTAAACCCAGAACGAAAAATTTTTGAAGCATCAAACATTTAAAATAATGTTAAAAACAGGTATGCTGAGTTTAAAATCCTGAGTGATTATGGTGGAGGAGATTTATTAATACCATTTTAAGAAAGATGAGCTTTCTTTCATCAGTTGTGTTGGACAGAGCTGCTAGTGAAGATTTTGGTGGAATTTTCTGAAAAAATGCACATTAAGTATTATTTTGAGAGCTTCTGCAGGGAGAGTTTTGAGAGCAAATACAAATATTTACACTATAAATGCACTTTAATCTTGCGGCTCTTACTTTGGGGAACAGATCAGAGTACCACCTAATCCATGGGCTTTATAATAGAGGTCAACAACACAGCTTGGGATTTGAAATACTGCTCTTTGTAATAGATTTCTCACAAACAAGCTGGAGAACAAGCACTACCTGCAAGAATTATGCAGACCCTTCCCACAGTAAATAACTGAAGATTGATACAATTTTAAAAATTTCAGATTTCTTGCAGAGTGAACTGTTTTCTTATTAAATAAATTCTTGCGAGAAGACTTATAAGTGTACTAAGAGAACACTGGCAGAAAAGCATGCTCAGCACCAATGAAAGACAAAATAATTAGACAGCTCAAAAAAGAGTTGAGGACTCATTAGCACAGAGAAATGAAAACTGAACTGCTAGATGACAATGAAGACAGACATTTACATCCAAGCTATAAGATATCTCATAGGGATTCTTCAGGCTTCTTTGGTTTTTGCTACTTTAAAATTAAAGCTCAATCATCATTCAGAGGATTAGAATGACATTTTAAGCCTTTTGTCTGAAATTCAAATTCTTCTATCCAATGTACTTCTCAAGACTTTATTTTTGAATGGGTGGTATACCTAGACTATTTGTTTGCTTGAGTTTTTGTCTTAAATCAGTAAAAGGTTCTTTTGATACAGCTCTCACACCATGGGTACAGTCACATTAGTGCCACAGAGACTCAGGTTGGTCTGCTTCATTCTGTTTCAGTAAGGAGTGACTACTGGTACAGGATGACATTATTGCAATAAAACTGTGGCAACATTTGGCAAGGTTTTACCACACTCAGGCACTTACATGGGCATACTGTAACAGTCTTTAAACACCTGACTCAAATATTTGTCCTTATGGATATGCCCTACATACATACTGGGCAAGGCAGGTACATCCAGAAGGTTGATGAGAGCAATCACCCTGGATGTCTAATGCTAGACTGATGTTCACTTTGCAAAAAGTATTTTATTTTTGTTTTAAAGCTTGTTTTAACTGGCCTACACTTCACAGAGATGGAGATCAAGTGAAATTTTAGGCACCTCAGTTTTAAGGACAAATCTCACTGGAATCTAGCTTTCAAAAGCAAAATATTTACATTTTCTTAAAATCAAATATCTAGTATCTTGAGACCTTTCTGATGCACCTTTCTGATAGGTTTTGCTATTACTTTTCCTTTAAATGGAATATATTGGTCAAACCAAAGTTTACAGAGAGTGATAGCACAGCAACGGACTCAATTAGGAAATGGAAGGAAACACAAAGGAAATTCAAATGTTTTTTCAGGCCTAAAATAGAAGTAACAAACTTCCAAGATAAACAGCTCGAGAGTAACTGCTTCAAGTTTAATTTGATAAACAACATTACAAAATTACTTTATAATGCTCAGCAGCTTGATAGCACTGGAGATATCTGGAAACAAGGAAAATCTGAGCCTCTCATGAGAAACTTTCCTGCTTAACATTTTAAATGATGAACTAAAAACAAGACAAGAGTCCCTAACACTACACTCTACATTCTGTCTTAAATCCCCTACCTCACTTCAGCAGTAATTAGCAAAATGTGGCCAGTAGAATATGTGGCAATGACTTTACAGAGATAAATGTAAAGTTCAGATGTGAACTGCATAAAATGCAGTATGTATTGATAAAACTCTGTGCATTTGTTGTACACAGTGAATTTTTGATCTTAAGTTTTGTGTATCCACTGCTGCAGGCTTGTGAAGCCAACTTTATCCACCTGAAGTTACTGCAGCCTGCAGCCTACAGGTCAGCCCCAGCATAAAGGTATTAAACCTAATTAACCACTTGGTGTTTTAATGATAAGCTAGAAGTTCCTCTACCATGTGTTTTATTTCTTAGAATTATACCCCTATTTTTTAAAATCCCATTATTCTACAGTATGTTTTTCTCAATACATCAAAACTCATCATTGCCTGGTGAGTTTTGTTGATACTGTTAAACTTCAAACTGTTGGTTATCAGTTACAGAATCTGTATTTCCTTCAGACCTGAACCAGATGAAAACTTGACAAAAGTTCAGCAAATTAAAAAGAGAACATTTCAAGGTGAACAGCTCAGCCATGGTACAACTCAAACTAGCTGCCTCCTAATAACTCCTATAACAGAAGACTTGGGAAAGCCCCTTCCCCATTCCAGACCAATACCATTGAGAGTGAACATTCACACTGCACCTTCTCTGTTTCTCAAAATACCATGATTTCCTGGGGTTTGTGACAATCTGAAACTATCTCCAGCAAAAGATTCAAGACATATCTTCAGGTTTTCAGTAGTCTCAGCCAGAAACAGACCTCAGACACAAGACAGAAGAACACAAAGTTTCCTTACACAGATCTAAGTTTATCATTAGTTATGAAAATAACTACAGCCCAGCTCCAAAGAGGCTGGCACAAAGCTGCAATAGGATTTGGGTACTGTTTAGGCATGCAAGAGTTTGGACACCTTTATTTAAATATCAACATTTTTAAAAATTGTGCTATCAGACTTTCATCTCTGCCTACATATTTATCACTGAACACCCAAGGACTCATCACAGCAAATTCTACCAAACTACATATTCTGGATCATGCAAAAAAAATCCATGATAATTTGAACGAAGTCCAAAGAAAGGATCTGAATAATGACATTTCTTAAACTGTGATGAGGTTGGGCATCTTTCTTTGTTGCCTGGACCTCAGAATACAAATAAGTGAAAGTACAAAGAATAAAGAGAAATAGAAATAGCACTGTCACAAAGAATTAAGGCACACCCAGTACTCTATTCTATATGATGACTGATGCAAGTAAAATGTGAAATACACCCAGAGAAAATTAAAACTGACAATAGCAAGCCTGCATTTTTTGAGCTATTCAGCAACTTAAGACATTAATCAATTTCTTTGGGACATCTCTGCTGTTCATTACTTCAGCTTATTCTTCTTTATGCCTTACTACTATTCACTGTGCAGCAAACAAATACAATAGGACACAGGAAGCAGCAAACAAAAGTCCTTTTAACACTTGCTCACACTATTTGCTGCACATGTCAGGGCTGCCCAGAGGCTACTGGTTTACAACCAAAAGTGAGTTTTCTCAAACACATAGCAGAACAGTATCTCACTTTGAAAGTCAAGAAAGTTGGATTTCTTAAAACTTGAGGAAGCAGGGTAGAAAACAGATCACAGCGCTGACACAACCAGCTTTCTTTAGGCTTTCTTTATTTAAGTGTTCTGAACATTCCATTGAATTCTCACAAATAGTTTTGCTGGAGGCATTAAGCATACATTTGCTCTATATTCCCTTGCTCCTCTGCTAATACTGACATTTCTTAGTGTTAAATCATTCTCAGAGATGAAGACACATCACAGACTGCCCTTTTGCTTTCTAGGATGAGCTCAGGGAAAACTCAAGAGACCAGCCACTCAGAGTACTCCTTTTCTGTTTGTATGCAAAAGAAATTAACTGATAGGTATGTTTAACAAAGTCACGGCATGGTCTAGATGTCCACTCTGCAATTATTTTCAGAAATTTGGCTTAAATACTTAGAAAAAAAAATATTTCTTTTGGAAAAATTACTTAAGTTTCATAGTGGCAAAAAGGTTAGAATTAATTTTTCAGTTTTTCTCTAAATGGCAGCATGATCCATCAATACTGCACAGATTCCCAATGAAAACTCTCAAAGACATCATAAAAAATTCCATGAAAGCACAAATTTCAACAAGTATGATTTGGGAAAATTTATCACTTCAAAACTAACCCATCACAGAAATTTCTCTTGCAGTCTATACCCAGAAGCAGCATTACCAAGGGCAGTTAATACAGCAGGCATCTGATTTACGCTGCTGTCCTGTGCCAAATGCTTTACCTTGTCAAATTGCAGCTGCACAAGCTGTCCTGCCTCTTACAGGAGAAAATGTCAGTCAGGGACACACACTGTCCTGGTTTTGCTGGGTGAAGTTACAAAGAGAAAAAGACATTTCTGTACTAGTTTCTTAGAAATTGTTATAATGTCTTTTTGAAAAGGAGGGAAAGAAGGATAAACAGAAAAAACCCAAATTCTTTTATTTTAAAGTTTTTGTTAGGGACTAACATGCTTTTTCTTTTTGTTGTAAATTAACACCATGAATACAATAATGAAATATATATCAGTGGCCTGGGATTTGGTTTAGATTTTTTTTTTGCTCTGTTCTTCAGGCAATAGCTAAGGACCAGCAGCAGAAGCCTCACCCTTGCTTTGGAGTGGCTAAACTCTTTTGTAAAATCATGGCATTTTTTGGCAAAGGATAAAATTAAAGAAATTAAAATGGTGATGGAGTCCAGTGCCCATTAAAGTAAGGAAGACCAAGGAAAAGTTCATTCAGAGTTCTAACACAGGATATTAAGTTAAAAGCAAGATCCAAGCAGAAAGACTAATCTCAGTAAACAGTCCCACCACCTTCCCATTTTTCTGTCACAATGTAGTTGAAGTAGCTCTGAGTAGGGCACATGTGAAAATGAAAATTTTAAAAGTTTTGGGCTGTTTTGGTTCTCCTGTGTTTTGTTTTTCTCTTTTTAACTCTGCACCACAGTTTTGTCATTTTAAGACCCTTAAAATAATTTAAATCACCAGTGAATTGGACAAAGCTATAAACCCATGATATTAAAAAAAAAAAAACATTGAACAAATGTTCAAATTTTACCACATAGTATTACTGTTTGATTTTAGCAGAAAAACTTCTTTATGTTTAACCCATAATGTCTTGGCATTTGAGTGAGGGAGAAATCAGAAGAAATAAATAAGAAGAAAGAAATAAATAAAAAAGCAGCATAAATCAACAAACCAAATCTCTCTCTCTCCAGTATAAAAAAGAAAAAGAATAAGAAAAAAAAAAGGGCTCAGTATGTCACAGCAATAGTAAAGCACAAAACACCTTACAAAAGCAAGTTCTGGCTCTGTAAGATCACCTCAATTCAAGCAAGCATCAGGGGAAGTGAGGAAACAATTAGGAGAAAAGAAATACTAGTCTTATCCTAGGAACATGAACAGCTTTGGGGTAAGGCACATAACTCACCTTCAAGTTATAGAAATACATCTCTATTCCCAGCAGGCGCTCAGCCAATAAACCCCCTAAAACCCTTGTTATTTTCCAAGGTTATCTAACAAAGCGGAAAAAAACCTATTCCACCTGCTCTCTTTGTGCCTCATTTTCTCCCCTTCAATCCTGTCCCTCTTGCCCCTTCCCTTTCCTGGTTTTATATAGATCCAAAAGTCATGTTTCAAACCAGTACACTTATGTTAGCATAAGAGGCATGGAAAGTGCTACCACAAAGCCTTAAAAACTGAATTATAGTCATGTGTTTCAAATAACAAAGAACAAGAGCAAAATACATGGTTAGGCCCCAAGTCTCTCTCCATAAACACGAGCACAGCCAAAGGATGGCATAGATGTTTCTATAGGACCCTACACAAACATTAGGAAGGAGAGGCACAGACAGGCTGTCCAGCAGGGGAATGTCGACCTGGCACAAGTGGGAACCTCCTGGTAGACCCACTTTGTTACTCTGATACCAGAGTAAGGGTCAGGCTGAGGCTGCTTTATCAACCTCAGACAGACTCATGGAAAACTAACATGATTATTTCTTTCCAGCAAAAGGGAGACATATGAAAGACAAAAGGATTTGTTGCAGATGGCAAGGACATCTCTGCAGACCACTGGAAAGCCAGCTGCATTGGGAGCGCCCTGAATCCACAGAAAGTTGAAGCAAAGTCAGCTGATGTGGAATAGTTAAAGACTTTTTCAAGAAATACAAAAAGGATCTTGGAAAAGAAATTCCATAGAGAATTAATCTTGCAAAATTCACATGCTTCCCATGGAAGGATGGCTTCAATTGCATCAGAAAGAAAGGTGAGCTCATCCAAAGGCAAAGTCTTGAAAGCATTATGACTTGCTCATTAAATTATTCTCTTCACTTCAAGTTACTGTCAAATTGATGTCAGCCCATGATTCTCAATTAATCATGGCAACAAGTCAGCCTTCACACAAAGTTCAGACCTGAGCTGTGCCAGCCCACCTAAATGCTTCTACACCAGCACATCACTAACGGGGATGACTGAACATCCAGCTTGTGTACAGCAGCTCCCTCCTTCTCCTTGTAACTATCTGCTGTTAGAGAAATACTAGGAAGAAGCTCAAAATACTACCCAGTTTCTTAAGTACACTGCAATAGATGCTAAAGCAGACAAGAGCTCATTCTCTCTCTCTCTCATACTTGTTTTAGTGAGTAACACAAGTTACTCACTAAAAATCTGTGGATGAGTTAGTGCTTTTGTTTTGCCCTCTAGTCTCTAGAAAGATGTTCGAGCACTAGAGTATAGCATGGCTGCTGTTTGAAAAATGTAATTCCAGGAGTGGTTCATCTGTAATAGATTATAAATTCCAACTATGCATCAGATTTTTCAGAGGACAATTTTTTTTCTGATCAGTTCTCCTTAAGCAGTAGCAGATTCAACATAAGCAGGATTTCTCAATACACCTTTCTTTATAGTGAAAAGAGAGGTGCAAACACTCATCAACCTCCTTGAAATGCAGCCATGCAAAAGGGACAGGACACACCAGCAATGTTGCTGAATTCTTTTCCTAAATTCCTTTTCTTCTCTCTGCTTTCACAGTATTTCTCATCAGCTATATGGCAGGTTAATCACATTACCCCATTTTATTCCTCTCCTTGCCAGTGAGGGAGAACAAAAGTGGCAGAGTTATGATGCATCAAATCCTGGCATATACTATTTCATTTTCCAGAACTCCTTGAAATTGTAAAACACCCCTATTGTTCTTATTGTTTTATCTTAGGATTTGCATCTTTCTTTCTGCATGACAAGCAGACACTGGAATTTTTACAAGTTCAGTTGGATGAGCACACTTAAAAGTGTTCCTGTTCCCATACGGAATTACTGCACACAGGAAGATGCCATGATCAGCTAACAAAGTGGGTATTCTAAGTTTCTGGCACCAAAGAAATAAAGGGAGGAAAGACTTCCAAGCTTTGACTAAGTCACTGCATGTGAACAAACTGACTTTTTATTATTAAAACCTAAACCCCTTCCTCTTTTCAAAAATGCACTTACAAAATGTGAGAAGCCAAGTGGATAAAACTGCACTTGAGGCCCATTGAAGGTTAATGATGATCACTGCAGGATCATTACTGACCAGTCTCTGCTTCTAACCACCCTTGGAATTTTGCCTTCCATAGGGACCACCTGATAAATAGGAGGCAGCAAAATGTCCAATAAGAATAGAGGATAAAGCCAAACAACTGAGAATAGAAGATATTTTTCCCCAGGGATATGAAGTTTCAGTACTTTACACATAATTTCTAGCAGCTAACAACACATTCAAAAGAAAATACAAATTGGTCAAGGTTATTCTATTTCAGCTAAAGTAGGAGAACTAAAAGGACACCTGAAGCAGCAACTTCTAATTATCTTTCCAGAAATCTTCTTGTTAACCAAAGAATAACTGTTCCTGGCATTCACACTAAGTAAATAAATAAATAAAATTAAGTCTGAAAAAAACCAAGAAAACAAAAGACTCCACCAAAACACTTTGCACAAGTAAGCCTAAGCACCACATTTTAGAAGTCCTTTAAGCAACACTTTGCTATCTGTAAAAAGACCAGGAAAAGAAATGGCCACTTAAATGTTCCATGTGCTATCTTACTAAAAGGTTACACAGCCCATTCAAAGGTTTGACAAGCACTTCCCCAACTTTTTGTTTATCCTACAGATGGTATAATTACACAACACAGCAAAAAAAACAGACTGCCAGCTTGCAGAACATTTTAAACTGCATTTTGGAGGAGAGTTTTTAAGTGTTCATAGAATCATAGAATATCCTCTATGGATAGTTGGAAGGGGCCTGAGGAATATCGAAACACAGCTCCTGTTACAACAAACATCTTGCATTAATGTCAATAACTTGCAATAACTGGGAAGAGAGATGGTATACATCTAATAGTGTTTCAAAGAGAAAAAATCTTTACCCAGATTGTCACATTCTCTTTCTGGATATTCAAGATAGCACAGCTTCTGCTCCTTCATGCAAATGTTCTGAAATATATTTTGAAAATCTTCGAAAGGTGTTTAGAGAATAATGCAATTATCAGGATTTTAAATATTAAGTTTCACCCTGGCAAGCACTGCATTACCATGGAAGTACATCAGCCTCTGAAGCAGGATTCTACTATTGAAGTGCCTTACATGTGCAGTACTACCAAGGACAATTAATTCCTGAGAAAGTCTGCTTGGAATCGCTGCAGTCATTATTTTGCAGAAACATGTACACATGATGCTGACTGAAAAGCCAAACGTGCTCTGTAAAGGGCTCCAACCTATGCAAAGCAGGAATAAATTAAAGCTACTTACTCACATGCCATGGCTGTCATGGCAGACAAGTAGGGCAAAGACACTTCTTTTTTTGTCAACACAAGCACTGCTGCATGGGTTATTGGAACAAGTCAGCAGCAACAAAACCCTGTGCTTGTCTTCAAGCCTTGGGCAATATATCTACCTCTAATGTTTAGTACACGTCGTTATTATGCAAAAAACTTCCCAAAAACTTCCAGGTTTGGGCTGGTTTTTTGTTGTTGCTGTTGTTGGATTTTTTTAAGCAAGAAAGATAAGAGGAAGATAAAAAGACCTATGTGAAAATACTATGAAGGTTATGCATATAGGACCAGAGACTTGAATGGTGCTTGTCATACATGAAAAATGGCTGCAATATGCAGTCTGTATTCCACCAGCTGATGGAACCATGAAAATAGATGCTTTTCTTTTCATGAAGCACCTGTGTAACTTCAAAAACCTCTTTGTATAAAACCCCTTGGAAGACTAGACGCTCTGAAGACACAGACCTGATCAAGCATTTCTGAAAGGGAAAACATAAATTAAACCAAGATACAGAAGCAGATCTAAAATTACTTATTTCAATACCTTTCCCATCCTATGAACACAAAACACATCCTATGCTTCATCATTGACCTTGTGTCTTCACTGAAACCTTCTTTCAAAAGCTCACAATAAAATAAAAACACATAAACAGCATCCACATTTTTGTAAGAAGAATTTGGTTAGTGGTAAGTCCAAGATCTTAATTAAAGAGAGATCAATCTGCTCAAAAGCGTGACCATTCCCACAGGAATGAGAAGAAATCCTACTTAATGAAATAAGAGCAGAAAAATAAAATGGAATTCATTCTTGTTTCTGGCAAGAAAGGCATTTTCAAATCCCATTTGGTGTTGTAATTCTAATAGCTTCTTCTTTCAACACTACAGTGAAGTACATGTTTAACCTTTCCAAGACTCTGGCTTTTTCATTGTCTTTAACAGATTTATACACATATTAAACATGCGTATCTCCATCTATACACATATCCCTCCCCTTTTTTGTACATCCTACTTAAGTTTGTCAAATAAAGGAACTGAACTGAGTAACAGACTGATCTGGGAACTCAGAGATTGCCTAAACTGTGAAATCAAACCTGCTGCTACTCAATCAAATAATGCTCATGACCTAACATTTCAATCCCCACCCTTATCTGACTGATACTAATTTTACACTGGCATCCAAAAAGGTCATGATTTCAGCTGGAAATCACCTAAGGAGATTTTATTTTTTCTGGGAACTAAAGACATTTAACTCCTTTCTGACTAAGACATACAACTTCAAATATTCCTACCCTTAGCATCACCATGACTTCAGCTTCACAATCAACTTAAATGACCAAAACTGGTCAGCAACATCCAAAAAAAAATAATGTTTTAAATTGTTCCTGAACTTTAGGGCAAATGGGAGAATCTTTGCAAAATGAGTTTCAGCAGAGAACTGGGAATTAAAAGCAGCAAGTAATATTCCAATGCTAACACCTACAAACTGTTGCAACTATTTTTTTTCTTTTTAATTACTCCTTTAATTAACCCTGATAATCTAATGGAAATGAAGTGGATGTGTGATTTAATTTTCTTCCATTTTCCCCTCTGAATGTACTATGGTGTCACGATACTTATCAATGAAATAAGACTACTAAAAAAATAGAGAGAACATTTTTATCTAAAGCTGACTTCAACTGATTACAATATGAGCTTACAGAACAACTTCCAGCCCATGTGTTTTTGTCATGTCAACAGTTTCCAAAGATAATAAATGCTCTTCAGTATCATGCCTGGCATAACTAAGCCTGTGAGCAGGCTGCTAAAATTATATAGAGAATGTACAAGTGAACTCTTCAAGCAGTTCTCTAATGACTTCAACCCAAGAGCAGCACTCCAGCGAAAGGGAGGGATTTGGGCGGGAATGCAGACTGTACAATAGGCAGCCCTAAATAGAAACCAAACTTCGTCACCACCAGCATCCACAGCACGTCTCCACATTGCACTGCACGATGCTGGCTCTACCTCACCAGCTCCAGCAAGCGCTCACCAGGGTCGGCACAGCTCTGCTACACTCCCTTCAAGCTACAGCCCACTGCAAGGGCTCTGAGGTGTAGACATATATATATATATAGATAGATAGATATAGAGGTATAGATATATATAGACTCTTTATCATCTTTTCCTACATTTTACTGGCAATTTTCAAGCCTTGGTCCACAGACCAATTGAAAAGGGTACACAAACAACAGTTAAGAAAAGCAAGGCTACTGACAAGCTTTAAGTCATTGGGCAGATTGCTGTTCTGGGCTATGCAGCATCCACAGAGAGTGAACCCTGTGCACATGATTGTGGCACGGCTGATTCCTCATTAGCAATGATGTCATGTGCTTTGCAGGCAATCCTGCTAAGACTACATTATATAAATATATATGCACGCACTAATTATGAAATAAAATAAATGTATGAATTTAGCATAAGATAACACAGAGGCATTAAAAAATATGTTGGGAACCCATGTTTACTAAAACCAAAAAATTTGGAATCAAAAATAGGTAAGTTTTTCTATACAAACTACTGCAGCCTTTAGGCAAGATGACAATGTAGCTAAAACTAACATCACAACCTTGCAACCCATTTGAACAGTGCTTCACTTTTGGGAGAATATTATTTCCTTGAAGGTCCAGTTCCTGCAATCAAGAAACTGCAAATGAATTTTACCATTATAAATTAAATTAAGTGAAATAAAATAAACAAATAAAATCACTTCAATCCCTGAAGCTGGGAGACTGAAGATGTGTTACCTACTTCTGATCACATGCAAAATACCAATGGTCCAGCTCCTGTGAAAAATGCCTGAGCAGGTTTATGTACTTTTTATACACAATGTACTGTGAAGTCTTAAATTGGGCATCCAAGGGGCACTCCAGACCCATGTGAGATCTCATCTCAGGGCTGGATTCGATCCACTGCTGACAAAGGGCTCAGAAAAAGCTTTCTCCTCTGACAGCATGGTCTCCTTGACAATTTCTTAAAGGACTCAGAAATGCAACTTCTTGAATTTCAAAGCTTTCTCAGGTTTAGTCTTTCTCAAAGCTGATTTTCAAGGAGCTGATCCAATGCTCAGGGAAGCAAGTGAAAAGACTCCAACTAAGTTCAGCAGCCTGTGGATTGGGTTCTGCAACTGGAAGAGCTATTCTGCATCAGTTTTTTGATTCAATACAACAAATGCCATAAGAAGCATTTATAATTTTACTGATCAAATGACACAATCTAAGGAGACCTTAAGATAAAATTTGTACTCAGTTATGTCCTTCCATTGACTTTTAAAACATTCAGAAATATAAAATATATTCTTTTTTCCGTTATTCCTTTCCTTTTATTCGTTGGCAAACATCTCCCCTTACTATTACTTTTTAAAAAACCAAAAAATAAAACCCACCCCCCCAAAAAATATTAATTTAAAAGAGAGTTATGCAGAAGTCAATAATGCACTTTCCAAAACTCATATTAATTGAAGGCAAGGTAAGGTCCTAAAACAGAGAGGGCAATATTTGAAACCCCTGACAAAGTTAAATTTCTTCCACCTTTTCTGAAAAATTACAAACTATGCTCTTAAGCATCAAATGGTCAAAAGTAACATGTCAGAAATATATTATTACAGGACAGCAGTATTGCCAAAACCTCATTTAAGTTCCTACAGCCTACAGAAATATTCATCTTAAGGACTTTTCCACCTGCAGATAAGAAAAATACTCTTTAAAAAAGCATGGGCTAAACTGGTCTTTGCCTTCATCCAAAGAAATCAATAGGTGTAACACTTAGACTTTATCCCACCACACACAGCTGTATGACACCATTGATCCCCTTCCTTCATGCAAAAATTGTAGACAAAAATAACCAAACAGCCCATCAGCAGCAGCAGGAACAGAAATCCCAAGAAACATCTTCTTACTAATCTTTTATCAGAGAGAGTTACGAGTACTTGTTCCTCTTTATTCATTTTTGTTCAGCATTAACACCAAAGCAATGAACAAGGAAGACTTGAAATTATTTCATTGCCTGTTGTTTTTCTGTCTCCATTTCAAAATAACTGAAGCATTAATGGGTTCATCTCTACAACATCCACAGGTAGGCTAACAAAAGAGCAATAGTCCACTTGCAAACAGAAATTGTTATAAAAACCACAATTAATAAATCATATAAACTTCAAGGAAACATTCATACTATTCTACTTTCAACCAACTTTGCATTCACGTGTTTTCAGTGATGGTGTAACTTCAGCAGGGAGAAATGCAGTCTGCATGCTGATCCAGTGCAGTATTTCTCAGGTTGCTGCCTTTTGTCGGTGGTGCAGTAAGGTGACTGCTCATGGGGCTTGGGCTTGAACAAAGCCAGCAGCACAAAGCCCTGACTGCTCTCGCTGCTTTCCCACAGCCCCCTGTGCCAGGGGTGGCAAAGGCCTTTCAGGGGGTGCCCTGGGACTCCCAGCTGCTGTTTGACATGCAAATGGCATCAAAGATCTTTCAATCCCACCTCAAGAAGGGAAGATAAAGGCAGCAGTTCCCAGAGGAGCTCTGCTTCCAGAGCAGCATCCCTGCATCTCTTCAGGATGCTGGCACTGCTGCGCACAAAAAAAATCACCCTTCAGGTTATGTGAAGGACTTAAAGGAACAAACTGAGGGGAATTAAGAGAAAGGTACTTCAGGCTACAATTCTTCTCCTCAAGCATAACAACAGAGTATCTTAAAAACTTCTCTTTTATCTTCTTACATGCAAGCACACAATAATTCCATTTGATAACTCCATCATTTCCATTCCACATGCAATAATTCCATCATTTCCATTTTATTTAGAGACCCAACACAAATGGTAAAATTCATGTCCGAATTTCAGGCTCTTATTGCTTCTTTTATCAGTCCAGCTTCACGTGCTAGTATTTTCCAACCAGTTTCAGTGGAAATCAAGCTCTGTAAAGCTATGCAACTTCACAGACCTCTAAGTCATCCCACAGGTAGCTTACAAGAATTTTAGAGTTTCTACTCTTATCTTCAACCCAAATAATTATTATATCACTTTTATTATAAACACCCTAAATCAAAATGCATTTTCCCCCTCCAGTTTAATAAGACCATCTAAACCCAGTTATTTCCAACTGGAGGCTGACAATTTAACCATTACTGAAATAAAAGTTGAGTAATTTTCAGACACATTCAAAAAACAGAAATGTGTTCCCATGACTTTAACCAGAAGAGCACCAGCTGATTTTTGTTTGTAAATTAAAGCTCTTCCAATTAAGTTGCTAAATAATGATATCAATATGTTAAATGATTATTAAATATTATAATTACTACTACCTTCAGAAATACAGAAATACATAGCAAAGAATCTAAGTTAACCAAACTCTGAAAGTTGGAAAAACTTGTGGAAAATGTGAGTATAAAAGAGAAAGAATGGTGGGAGCAGAAATAGCATGCATGAACAGATCCTACCTACCATAGTATCTAAGGGAAAAGAAGCTTTCTCATTTTCCACACTTTAAAGTATATCTATTTTTTTTTAATGTGCCTTATTTGTAAATTCATTTGTTACTTTCATATCCTCTTCATTCTTTTCAGTCACTGAACAGAACATGACATGCTACTAAGTAACATTAATGTCAAAATCAGATGGCAAAACAAAATGTGACCAATTTCTTGGGCTCAAACACTGAACAGCTTTTGAAGAACCCATTTCTTCCTTGCTTCCTGCACATCTTGAGAAAAAAAATCGCATCTTCATCTCAGTGGTACTGGTAAGAATAAAGATATGTAGAGAGCTGAGGAGAACCCGAACACATTAGAGACACATGCAGAACTAGATATAAAGTGATTGATAAAACCTCATCATGGAATTGATACAATGGCCTCTGATCTCCTCATAAGAAATACATTAGTCAAAAAAATAAATCAGATATTCTTACTTTACAACACTCATAAAAAAGGCCTAACAAGTAGCTTGTCTAGATTCTTACAAACCACACTCCATGTCTGCATTTCTTAATACGTATTTCAACATCACAAAAGGATCTGTACTGATTTGGTGAACAGCTTGATATCTTCCCAAAGTAATTTTCGCAATCCAGATGATAGTTATGGACAGTAACTGAAGACGTTGTAAGAAGAATGCACAAAGGATTCCTGTCTTAAACTCAGGTGGTTTGTTTTTCCCTCACCCTGAATTTCAGCGTTATCATGGACTAGATATAAGTTTCCTTGGCCAAGACTTTGAAAAAACCACTATGTAACATTTATTCTGCTTGAATGAAGCAAATGTAGGTTGGCTAAGGGTTTTCTGTTTATCTGTTTTGCATCACATTTCCGTTTCCAGCTTTCCAAAAGCTTCTAGATTGCTGGACTTGTTCATAATATTAGCACTGTCAAGGCAATACTTAAAAACAGTATTTTAAAGCTTCAAGTAAACTTACTAAAAATTAGAAATTCAAAGACCCTGGCATTCTGCCTAGGCATCACAGTTTGTGTCTATTCCTGAAAGGAATACTCAATGTGAATCTGAATTCACTCTGTATTTTTAGTCACCAAAAAAGCCCAAACACTATTCAAAGAAAAAATAAACAACAAGCCACCCACCCCATCCCAGTAAAATTTAAATTGAAGTGTGCAAGAACAAAGCATGTTCAGAATTTAAGGATGTAGTCTACAACATCTAATTCATTTCAATACAATTTACAGTTGCACATTTATAGACTGCGCAAACCACACAACCTAAGAATTAAGACACTGAATAGATGCAATAGTGGTATTTTTCAGCATAAAAGACACAGTAGTTGTGAAATAGCCAGTACATGTTTTTCCCATATGACAGACTCCACCTTCACATTACACATACTCACTTGAAATTAAGGAGTGCTTAACTCAATAAAGATCTAAACCTGTTTGTATTGTTGCACACTGCGTAGAGAGAAATTCCATGGAGTCAAGTACAAATTTTTTGTTCTCTCAAGTTCCTCAAGACAAAGAGCCACAGCACAATTAAGAGTTGAACGGGTCATACAGTAAGCATTCTCATGCACATATTGGAAATATTTAATAAACACACACAAATTACTACCAGAAGAAGGAAGAAAACTGAGAACTATGAAGACTGCATTCTTCTGCATGGAGAAGTATGCTATACACTGTTCAGGTTTAGGTATTTTTCAGTCCTACAAAGGGGATTAGACTCACAACACAGACCACTTGCAATCTCTCTGGGTAATTACAGAGTGAAATGATGACAACTAGTTCACTTGGAACATAGAAACTTTTGGGTATGTTCACTTTAATTAATCAACATCCACTTATGTCTTCTGACGTTAAACTGAAAACAAGTATCTTGCATCTTGCTCCAATTTTTTAATGCTTTATTAATGAGGTTGATGTTAAAATGGAAACAATGTTTAAATAAATTTAGTGTGCTATTTTGAGAGTTTTTTGCTGCAACTCTCGTGTCAATACAGAAAAATACACATAGTGCTTTATATATATATATACACACACACATATATATAGACTCTATTAAATATATGAAAATATAACAAAGAAAGGGGGTTGAAAATCTTCTTGTAGAGGGTGAGTGCTTATACACATCCGGGTTGCTTTTACACAGCACATTACATTTGGGAAACACCAGTTCTGAAAAAACTCTCCAGTTCATGTACTTGCTGACACGCTGCCTAACCAGCAAACAAAACCCACTGCCGCAATCACTAGAAATAACAGCCTGATATGGAAAGGTGCAGGATCCCCCCGTGGCCCAAGGCCTGACAATAGCTGTAGCCACAAATGTAAATGAGCAAGACTTCTCTATTTCATTGAACCAATGGTACCACCTTGAAAACAGCGATAGAACATTTTCTGGCCCATGGTAAATCATTACCATATCCCCCGAAGGAAAGACATCAATGGCAGGACTTTGTTGAACGGCATTTTTTTTATCATTTGCTGCATAAGCAACATTGCTAGATGTGACAGGCTAGATGAAGAACTACAGCAAAGCATTTCCATCAGTTGATTTTCTGGAACCTCTCTTGACAGCTAAATTTGCCTTTGATAGCAGCTGGAGTTGTTTTGAAATAAAAAAATTCCAGCTTGCTCCCACTAATCATTCATTGCTTTGGTTTACTGAGCAGTTTTGGTGTATGCTAACATACTCCTTCATTTGGACAAAAATTAAACCAGAAGTCATGATCCAGACACACAACAAATATGTTGTAACTGCTAAAGACAAAGTGAAAGTCCAAATCAATGACTGGTCTTTTATACAGCTGTGAGTGACCCATAAACTAGGGTAAGAGCATCCAAGGGCCAACTAAATGCAATTTGAAGACTCTGAGTTGTATATAGCACAGAATTAGAGTCCTCCAACACTAATCATATCAGTGTCAACATTTGATCATACCTTACCAAATTACACATTGATTTGTATGTAACTAGAATCTTGATTATAGAGATCCATTTATGATTAAGTAGGAGTCAGGACTAAAAAATCCAGCTTTTTAAAAGAACATCTTAACACATACATACTGTAAATAAAATGTCCCACTTAGATACTCTCCAGAATTATTGATAGATCTCAAAATATAGTAGGCAAAACTTTGTCTCAAAGTTTACAAAATCATGAACTAGCATCTTAAATAAATCTAACAAACAGCTAGTACTAACGGAATCAATGAAAGAATCTACTCTCACACCAGTTACATGACAAATAAAAACTAATTCTACTGCAGTATGCATAAAAAAAATCCATTGTTCAAACTGTGCTATCATTTTCTTGATGACAGTTTCCTATACAGTAAAATTAGCAACTGATGAAATAGTCATTATAAACAATGATCAGGGATAGTATTAGTGTTTAAATATAAATGTTTCCATAATGTGCACAAGCTCAGTAATCTCTGAACAACAGAGGATTACAAAGTTTCTGCACTACAGAAAGCCTACACATGCCTTTTTTGCTCTAGGACTCATAACTTAAGCAGCATGGACTACATGCTTCCCCATACCACAGAATGCTATGACTGTTCCCATTTTCACCAGTGCAACCAGAGGAGATCCAATCCAGTCACTGCTACAGAGAGAACGTATCTCAGCAAGGCCAATTTTGTACTATATACTACTGAGAGCTGTAATGACAATGCCACCCTCTGACAAAACTCTAGCATTCAGTAATAGCTTAAAATTTAAGCTACATTTTATTACTTAGCTACTAATATAAAGACAAAAATCAAAACATGTATTATGGAATAAGCAATGTAACAGTGCAATGCTGACACTACAGGAAATAAATATTCTCAACATTTCAGTACACAATTAACAACTGAAGGACACAGCCCAACATATTGACCTAAAGAAAGAAAACTACATGAAAAAACCTCCTGTTGTTGAGGGTGGCCCATGTACCCCTCCTGTGCTCAACCAGAAGACACTGGTAGAAAAGTGTTTCCCAATCCGCCAGGAGTGGGACCTTTCCCTGTCACTACCCCACTGGGCATCAGAAAACAAGAATCATTCCCACTTCCTACTTGATAAAAGCCTTTCACACTTACTGACCTCACTTCACCCCCACAGACAGATTTCAGCCTGCACACCTCCTGCACATGGCCTGAGCCACGGGACAGAGGGAGATCTAGGAATGCAGACTATCCCAACAATTCCCAATAGCCTATGCACTGTCTCAGCCATCATGCAGTCTGTTTTCATCCATCACTGGCAACATTTGAACATCTTTTTGCCCCAAAGGATGACATGACAATCACAACTGAAATTTGGGCACAGCTCTACTCCTGAAAAATGAAACGCTGGGACACCACAGGGCTGTGCTAACTTCAGGTCAGGAAGGCAAGGACAGACATTGATGCTGGGTTTTAAATCTTGCTCTATCTTTACTCAATTCTTAGTTAAAAATGCTAAGTAGAAGCTCTCTTATTGGATATTCCATACCCTTTGAGCTTTGAGAGAAGTCGTACCTGGTGGGTTTCAGGAACTGTTAACACCAAGGAAGAAGACAATTCCCTTTTGTACACTCACCACCTGTACAATCTGTTAACCCTCATGGCAGCTGTTCTGTGTATAGGCTTGTGAGCTGTGACCAAGAACAAGCCTGTTAGAAAAGAAAATATAAGACAACACCACTGCTGCATCCAACTATAACAGTAATTGAACGTCCCTCCATCTTAGCCAGGCTCCATTTACTCAAAGATCTTGACTTCCTTCGATAGACACACCAGCCCACTAGTACCCATCAAACTGCTTCAGCAAGGAACAAAATCTGATTACCTACATTTGCTATCCAAACTCAATGAAAGTAAAAGAGTTTCAAAGGAAACAAAATATTAATTTAACTATTTATTTCTGCTCACTCCAATGCAGGATGTATTTCACTAATCTGAAAAGCTAGTAAGGGAAGAAGCAATTTAGCTGTAACAGGACTCTCTTGAACTTTAGTAACAGAATTAGCAGATAATTAGGTTGCCTGATGTGTTGATCAACAAAAAGATGTATTCCCACAACACTTTAGAGAATTTGCCTGTTGAATATTTACAGAACTGCTGCATTGCTGTGGTACATCAGTGTACAGCCACTGCAAATTCAGAAACTCGTTGATTTTGAATGAGCAACAAGCACTTTGGTCTCTTTAGAGAAGAACAAGCTATTTCAGAAAATGAAGAGAAATCTTTACCTGGTATAAGGGTCTAGTGATCTATCATAAAGTTTGTCAGAGTTATGAAACTAATGAATCAACATCTTTCATAAAATATGATGTACAAGATAATGAATTGATAAGTAGCAACGCAGACTTCATAACAAAGAAGTAACTCATTCCTCAGTTTTAGCGATTAGATTCTCTTACAGTAAAAAAACGGCTTTTTTTAATTCATATGCATTAAGCTTTTAAAAATAAATAACCTAAACAAACAGAGCAGTAAAATCAAACAGTAATGTCGCGGCCTTTCTCTTTCTTCCTGAAGAATCTCTCAAAGACCTGAACCTGCTCATCTCAAGAGAAAAATCTCAAGTGTCCCTTGCTCTTAGAGAATGACAAAGAAATAGGAGGCAATGACTCATTCTCCTTCAAATACTGAGATTTAACTGATGTCCTCACTAGCTTCTTTCATTGCTGTGCCCTTCTGCAAACAGGAGTGCAGTACTTCTCATAATGCTGAACATGGATGTACACATAACTGTGTATTTACACACACCTACGGGTCTCTCTTTTTAACAGGTGATCTCTTTTTAAATATCACAATCATTCCTGAATGTGAATTAACAAAATCACTACCTCAATGACTTTGTATTTTCTATCTGATCCCCAAAACATGATCCAACACCATTGTATCCTACAACCAAAGGAACTGAATTTATAATACTGTAGTCAAAGTGTGTTTAGCATAGCATCTTCCCTATGCAGCTGCCACAAAGTAATGTGAAGTTGAGTAAGAAGTTTTTATAAATAGAGCTTGGGGATCCCCCGTCCTGTGGAGCTTGAATTTGTATTTGTTTTTCTTTAAGCTGTTAAGACAGAAATAACATGGGCAGGGAAACATAGCTGCTTGGAGACAACAGCAGAAACTTGCATGCCAGCCAGATTGACTGTACTCCTGCTGTCCAGGTGGTCCAAGAGGACACTGAGTTAGGTGGAGGTGGTGTAACAAACTCTGCCTCTGGGATACTGACTCCAGGGAAGAGCAGGAGTAAGTGGCAGCCCAGCACGCTGCAGGACACACACTACCTGCCATACACAAAACCAATCTCCTACAGGTTGTCACTCTAGTCACAGCAACATTTCAAAGTTCCAGTCCAGCACTTGAAAAATCTTTACTCACCCCAGCCTCTGGAGGATAACTGCTCTTCCAGAGCCCTTTCCACTCAGCCCATAGCAGAAGCAAGGAGCCAGCCTAAAGGCAGCTGCACAACACAGAACTGGCAGGACAGCCACAAAAAGTTGGCCTTAATAGTGAAAATCAGGCTTTGGAGGAGTAAGTGGTTCTTGCAATGCCTGTAACCATCAGTTTACAATGCACTATTTTGCATTTCTCTCAGCCTCTTAAATAAGACTTCCACAGAAAACAGTTCTTTGAAAGGCTCTAAAAGGCATTTCAAATTAAAATAGATTACAGACGGCTGTGTACATCTCCTAAAAAGGGGTAATAGTGAAGAGATACAGTGAGGTACAATGATCCAGTGAGCTGCTAATACCTGAAAACATTAAGTCATCGTGTGACAAAAAATATTGAAGTGGTACAACTACATAAAATTTAGATTGTAAAATCCTTAGCAATATTATCCACTTACATTTAATTCTAGGATCACATACACAGTTTCACTCACTTTTATTTCAAGTAATAATAAAGCCTCTCACCTTCCCAATGTTGTATCCATGTCTAGAAAAGCTGATGAAGAAACACACAAATTATATTTTAAATATACTGTATCGCCACTCCTGCCTGGTTTGCTACACTGGAGACAATATATTTATTTATTTATTCGTTTATTTTGATTGAACTGTAGAGTATTTTGACTGACAATTTTTTGTGTATCAATACAAAGAAAAAACAGATTTCTATACTCCTGTAAATTGTGAATCTAACAGGACAAGTGACAGGGAATAAAGATGGAAAAGAAAATAAATGAGGTTAACCTGAACTGAATCTCTGAGATAACACATAACCCATACAATGGCCACCTAGAGCTGCAAACAGAACAAGACAGTGCACAATCCAATGCTTGGCAACCAAGGGACTTATGTTTTGACATGGCACTTTTCCTGCCTGCTGGAGGTACTGGCAGTCACACATGGTTTACCTCCACAAGACGTCCTTGGCAATAACCTCCTTTTGGAAAGATATTCAAACAGTTGGATATAGTCTTGGAGGTTGACTCAGAGAAAACTCAAATGTGTATGCTCATGCTAAAGGTTTTCTTGCACAGTCTTTATACTCAGTGGGATAATTTACAGCTTTTGGTAACCCATTGTCCTAAAAATAAAGAAGAGGGGAAGGGTTCAACAGTGCACTGTGCCACCCATCTTCTTTTCAGTTACAGAAATGTAAGAAAGTTAAAAGTACACTTGTTAAATTGTTATTTTATGAGAATTTTCTCCCTAGCCCTACATGTTGATAGAAGAAGCAGCTGTTTTATCAGTCATCCTTAGCATCCTGTGAGTGACACTTCTGTCCCAGAACATTAGTAGGTTAGCTACAAGTAAGTCTGGTAAGTTTTGCCACTTGTTAATATCACCTAATACTTGTTTTTATAAGACCCTACTCTTCACTGTTTATTCTTTTTAGCCAAACTTTAGCCATCTGGTCTGCTGCCTCTCCCCTCTTCACTCCTTCCTGGGAGGCAAAGACGCAGTCAAGGAAAGATAAGAAAGGGAAAAATGGTTCAGACATGGAACAAACAAACTACTTGGTTCCTTTTCTCCTCTACCAGTAGCTAGAAAATCTAGCTACCTAAACAGAAAAACTTGGTGGTTTCTAATACATATTCCCTCCAGCAAGTGAAGTGAAATCTGAGCTTTTAAATGTCAACATAGTTTTGATGCAAATAACTGAGAAAACCATTGGCAAAATATGAGTTCCCACAGACAACCTCAACCTTCTCATGCCATGCATTAGGGTGGTTCCAGCTGTGCCAAGAAGTCCAGGACACAGATTCACCTAAGTCTCCCCAGAAACCCTGCACTCAGCCCTGGATGCTTCACATCAGAATTTGACATGGGCCTTTCTGCAAGCTGAACACAACTCTAAGACTTCTATGCCATGCTTAATTAAGGAACAAATCACATCTGGGAAATGCACTGCCCACCATCACTTCTAGGCTGTCATTACATCTGCCAGTACTTCACTCTGCCCTTTAATTGCCTGCAGGATGGTGAGAAGTGTGCCACGACCTATGGTATTTGCTGCAAAGGTCCTTCTCACCCAACATCTAATGCACACAGTTGCCTGAAGTAGCAGAAGCTTAACTCCATAAGCAGTGATCCCCATTCAGACTTTTCTTCTTTTACAGTATGCATGACCAAGAAAAGATACACAGATAAAAAGTTCATAATAAAAGCTTTGAAATCTACTGTAATTCCACAGTTCCTAACTTTTTAAAGTTAACTCCTAACCTTAACAGTTTTAAGTATTTTCTGGATGGGAAACTAGGCATTTAAAGTACATATACCTTTCTACATTTCTGTAGTCAAAAAATGAATGCTTTGAAGCAGAGATTATCCTTTTCAAGTATTTGGAAAGTACCTTGCATGTAAGCATATAAAAGAAGTCATAATAGAAATAATGCTTTGTTTCCACTTTTATACTCCTTCTTTTTGGTGTTACAGACAAAGACCTCCAGGAAGGTTGCTGTTGATTCCAGCCCTAGTCATGTACGTAGTGTCATGCAATACATTTGTCTCCTGCCCTAATTACCTTACTCTGTTCCAATCTCTTTCCCAAGCAGTTCTCTCTGTCTGTTGCAGCAGTATTTTACACCTCTGCTCAACTAACCTGTCCTCTAGGAGTAAGCCTGTATTGAATTAACTCAGCTTCATTTCAACCCAAGTATCTGTTCACAGCAGCACTGAAAACTTCCCAGTAACACTGTCATTTTTTTTCCTAAAGCAATAGCGAAATTCAAGTGTTCCATTTGGATATGAAGGTGACCAAGACCACTGTAACATGAATATACACCACTTAGACATTCTTTATCCTCAGAAGCCAGCATTCCCTCAGGACGGGAGGGAAGGGTGAGTTGTCAGGTTTTATTCTCTTGGGTTAGCTTAGTAGCCTCGACAGTATTTCTATATCCTCCTTTTTGGTGCAGAATAACCTACTGTAATGCCAGAGAAAGTTCAGTGAATTTAACTGCCTTCCCAGCTGCTCCTTTGGAAATCTTCTGGGTATGCAACACAGCAGCATCCAGCACCAATCAGTGTCATAATTTGCTCAAGATAAATTGCTTGGATTCAGAAATTCAAGACTCATGGACAAACTCACAGTCTCTTCCCACCACTCTAGACGTTTGTCCAGTGCTTCTAAGTTGTCAATATTCAATGAACACATGCCACATACAACACTCGGTTGATTAAAATCAATGCAATGAAAATATACTCAGCATAAAACTAATTCTACAGAATTTCTGAAGGAGAAGTACTGCTGTACAGAAATGTTCAACCTGAAATTTGAGCATGAGACCTTAATTAATCTCTGACTGATGATCTCTACCCCAACTGTGTTTATCTTAATTTTATTCCACTCTCAGATTCCACCTTGGAAGCTCCTTGCTGCTTTGAACCCAAAATCTACAGAGCAACAACAAAGGTCAGCATAAGTGTTTCACATCTATACATGACAGAAACGACATACAGGCTGTACCAGCTTCTCAGCTGACTACAAAAGTATTAGTTTGCACAGGCTGAAGATCTGATTCAGCACACTCAGCTGTTCCCAAACTTTGGATGCCAAGTCAGGTCAGCAGTAACTAAATCTTGGGCTGCAGGCCTAGCAGAAATTCACTTTTATCCCAGATCTACAGAGTGAATTCAGAAAAATGTAGATGCAACTGAAAGCAAAAAGAATGGCTGTTGCAATGTCTGTGTATATTAAGTAGGAATTTTATAGAGAAGATTATGAAATGTGGGATAGGATGCCCTTGCCAGTCTTAAATCCTTCACAGACGAGCAAAAAAACAAAACTTTTCTAAAGTGATTTTTACTATATGTGATGTAGTAAACCAACTTTCATACAGAACGGTGGAAAATAGCAGTGATTTCCCAAAGCACATGCTTTACAGCACACAGTTTTCAAAGCATGCACAAATTTTCAAATCAACATCCATAAACACCCTTGTGCATATAAACTAAAGTAACAGAGGATTCTTTTTTCCTTGTGGAAAGCAATGCTTTCACCTCATGAGTCACTTTATATTTCTGATATACAGATGGCAGATTTGCAGACATTTTTTGAGTTTCCACAGTAAACTGATCTCTGTACACAGGGTGTATCAGCTGCCCTCCCTGCTCAGCAGTAATTGCCCTCAAAACCCCCTACTTTGCCACTGTGGGTCAGATTTACACATGCAAACAGACTGCAAACCTTTAGGATTTTCAACCCATATCAAATGGGAATTCACAATGACTGAGCAACCAAGTAATAAAACTGAAGTCATCAGCACATTTCCTGCTGGTGAACAAGTTCCAGTGACTGAAGTGCACAACTCTAAGACACTGCAAAGCAGAAAGGGAAGAAAAAACCCAAAACAGACCTTCAAATGAGTCTGATGAGTACTTGACAAATACAGGGACTGATTTCAAGATAAGCTAATGTCCCAGAGCTCCAGCAGAAATTAATGCAACTGTTTCTGGCATGAAATGGGAAAAATCTGTCCAGAGAGTGAAGATAGCAGGAGGACAAGGAGATCAGGAGATCTAAAACATGTTAGATATAAAGCAGGACAAGGAACAAGTTTTCTCAACAGAACATTTTTACTGGTTTGTGCACAGATGATGCAGATTGCTTTTCCTTAATCCTCTGAAATATAGCACCTACCTAAAAACATTCTATTTTTTAAACAGGATGCTCATATGTTTTGGTTAAAATTGAGGAATGTATAAAACATCTTTTAGCCCTGTGTTTGTAGTCCATCCAGGACTTGTGCCAGGACACAGACTGTGATTATTCCCAGGAATCCCACTAAATTCTGGTGTATCCACCAAGGAACACAGTCTAGCAGAGGCACTTGTGGGACTGAGAGGATGGCAAAATGTGGTGGAAGGGCAGGAGGCAGAAAAGTCCCTCTTGGAAACCACAGTCTGAATTTAGCTAATCCTCAATACACACAGGGTCCTCCAGTTCCCCCAAATCACCAAACTGACTAGGAGGTAGAAAGCTATTACTGTACTTAATTTTCCTTCCCATGTGCACAAGGCATGACATTAGTGGTTGGGACACCACACTGACCCTTCTTAAACCCTCATTATTAAGAGTCATCAATAGGCTCGACGAATTGCTGGACCTTTCTAAACATGAAAACTTCGTAGGCAAATGCCTGCAGAAAATTCTTGCATTCAAGCCTTATGGAAGTACCATTGTCACAGACATCCTTTTTATGAAAAATCCTTTCTTAGGATTTTTCCTGCTGAAGCTGACAGGTTTCAGCAACAAGATGTAAACAATGATTATCTGCTGCTGTGGATCCATGATTGGTCTTGGGTGGATGTTTTGATTCATTGACCAGTCACGGCAGAGCTGGCTCTCTCTCTCTGTTGGAGCCAGCTGCTTTTGTTATCATTCTTTCTTTTCTATTCTTAGCTTCACTAGCTTCTGAAGAAACCTTTCCTTCTATTTCTTCTTAGTATAGTTATAATGTAATATATATATCATAAAAAAATAAATCAAGCCTTCTGAACATGGAGTCAACATTCTCGTCTCTTCCCTCAACCAAGAACCCTTGTGACCACTGTCACATACCATCATGAGGGAGAAGAGAAAATCACCCCTACAAGCACTGTATCTTTGGCAGTTCAACAAGCAGAAGGGAAACTACAGTGACAGAGGAGTGGTGCTATTTCTGATAAGGTAATGAGCTTGTAAAGCAAAGACCTATTTTCTGTCAAATTATAGTCATAATTCTTACTACATAACATTAATTGAAATTTACTGGTGATATTCAAGTAATTTTACTGAAATGATCTCAAATTTCAGCCAAACACAGCAAACCTTTTTCTTGAGTCTGTTATGGACTCATGAAAAATCAGTGATGAGCAAGCAAAAAGAGGTATTAGTTACATTTTGATTAGAATGAAAAACAGATGTGTGGTGATTAATCACATTCAAGTTTAGACAAGCCCATCCTGGAACAATGAACACAAGGGTTAGTTCTGGCTCCTTCAATACACCTAAACATGCATCAGGGTACACCTTCATTTTCACATCAGAAGAGATGTATTAGGGCAAGCTCAGATCTTTGTTAACTCCTCAGAAAGTAAAGAGCTAAAATTATATCCCATTTATACTTACAAAATTTTAATATAGGGTCTAGTGAACCGATCTGATGAACAGGCCCTATGCTGATTACCATGATCACAAAAAACGCGAACAAAAACGTTACATGGAAAGGGAGAAACATTTAAGTAGAATGAACAAAGGAAGCAAGAGTTACAGCTGTGAAGAAACAACAAAGGAACACCCAGTACTTACTGGGTAATAGAAGAGACAGATGAAATTCAATGCACAGCAGTGTTACATATTTGGTGTATTTCTTTTTTTGACTTTGTGTTGTTTGGTTGGGGGTTTTGTGGGTATTTTAGTGAGGTTTTAAAATCATACAAACCCTCCATATAGTGATGGTCTTGAATAGAATTTTATCACTCAGAAGCTGCTCAGATGATACTGTTCTGTAGCAACATGGCTCTTTAGCTTCTCCAGAGCAAAATGATCTTTGGAATGATTTTAAAAGGATCACAAAGAAGAAAGAATCATTAAAGTACCATTTAAAGAAATTGTGTACTCACATTTTCAATAGCAATTACAAGTGAGACCCTGAGTCTCGAACATTATACATACAGCTCTAGCTCTTCCAGTCTTGTTATTAGTCAACATTGCCACAGTAAGTAACTGCTGAAATATTTTAAGGAAGCATAACACAGCAAAGACAGTTCAGTTTGCACTTGAGCCTATTGCACTGGACACCCAGACCATTCCTAAATATTTTACAGGCCTTTCCCATCCTTTTGTGGGGATTTCCACTCCTTAAAGAGATGATCTGGTGAGAGTGTGGGAGAATAACAGAGAGCTACCGAGCTTTCAGCAGAAGCCTGAAGGTGAATAGCAAAATCCTTTTCCAATAAAGCTACAGGGAATAAAATTAAACTTCCAAGTACAAAAAAAAAAAAAAAAAACAAAAAAACCAACCAACCAAAAAAAACCACCCAACCAGAACAAAACTCAACAAAACCAACTAATCAACTTACAAAAAAACAAACAAACAAACAAACAAAAAATCTCTCCCTCACCCAGCTGCAGTTGAATTGTTTGAACTCATGCTTGTGGTATTTTATATACACTAAAAGTTTGAAAGGTGTCTCAAATGTAGCTGGGCAGGTTCCCAGAAGAAAAGTCTACAGAGGATGGCAAACTTCATAGACAGCACCTTGAAGATACCACCTTTGAGTCCCTGAAGCACAAAACTGCCAGAGGATGGAGAACACTCTGGTGAAACACTGTCACTTTTCTTTATATTCTTCATTTCAACAACTCAAACTAGCTGTTGCAAAGAGAAGCAGGATTGAGGAACTGGCCTAGATGAAGCTTTGATCTGATCCAGCAAAGGCCATTTTCTTACACAGCCCATTTGTGAATCACTTCATGCTTGCCCACCCTTTTTAAGAGGGAAGATGAAAATCAATCAGATGTTATCCATTGGGAATAATCCAATTAATGTCTGTAAAATAATTGTGTACAAAATAAAACAATCACCCTCACAGTATGTGCTTGCAAGCCTATTTTATTTCATCAAAGCACAACAGCAAGACCATGCATTCACAACCTTCCTACAAATAACTGCTTCCTAAGGATGCTGGAGTTATTTACCACTACATCATTACTCGCTTAGTTTTCCGAATATGCAAACCTGTGTTGCAAGGGGTGGATATGGTATTATTCTTTCTACTTGGTTCCTAGGGATTACAAAGTGGTTTCCCTTTGGAAAACAGAATAAGTTTTTATGCTTTTACCTCGCCTGCTAGCAAGGAATGCTCCCACAGATCCTGCGTGTAGACTGTTTTCTACCTGCACAGCTGTTCCCAGGCAAGAGACACCAAAATTTTTCCTATTGCACATGCAATTCAGCTGCAAAATGGAGCAGTATTCAGGTTTCAGGAGATGATCAGAGAGAAAGTACACTTAAAGAAAGGCGGCACCTAAAAAAAAAAAAATCCAGGCTGGAATTTTCCAGAGCTGAAAGCAGAGAACCAAGTGTCTCTAACCAGCATTTGTTTTGCAGCTGTCCAGATGTGTTCGTTCATTTTCTGTGAACATAAGCAGCACAATATGGCCTTCCTACTTGTGCACTTCAGAGCAGCCAAAGTACCAGGCAGCTACAAAAATCAAGAGAACATGGAACAATAAACATAAGATGGAGAAAACTGCGGTATTCACTAACACATCTTTAATGAAAGTCTTACAAATCAAAATGGAAAAGAAATACCCATTCTCAGGAAAACCCATTTTTCCAAGAAATTTAATCTCCTTATATTTGACCAAGACCGTCAAAGAAGTGAGCCTGAGAAACATAATCCTAATTACCTCATAAGGGAAAAACTAATCCAGTCACTTGAGCACATGTGAGAAATCCACAGAACATGAACATCACCTTGTCCCCAGTGTGTGTGTTTGTTCAGGCTGATTAAAACCCCTGAAAGCCACAAGCAAGCTACCTGCTTTTTCAGGCATGAGGCAGTGCTTTGGGAGCCTCAGGTTCAGGGGAAGAGGCCAAGTTCTCAGTTGCACACCCACCTCCCACTGCCCCATGAGGACCATGGGATTACTGGAAAAGCACTAGACCAACAGAAAGAGAGGGACCCAGCTGCTCAGGCCACTGCTTTGGACAGACAAAGGCAGGGGTGAATGCTGAAGGCATTTACACCAATTTACACCAGCCAGGAAACCTTGTAACACTAACACACTCAACTTCAAATCGGATATGGTGCTCAAAATGACAAACACACATCTGCAAGCAAATGCTCCATCTACAACAGCTACTTTTATTCTGAAATGAGAGGTTAATGTAAGTAAATATAAGAGGTTCCCTGCATAATTCTGATGTTACTTAACCCCAAAGTATTAATGAAAAGAAAGGGTAGGCAGATAGGAATTTGGGCTCTTCAGCCAAACTGTGCTACTGTTTTTCTTCCTGGAGAAAACAAGCTAACCTGATAAGAAGTACTGAGGTTGTAATACATTTCATGTACTATCAAGGAGGTAAGAAAAAAAGAAAAATTAAAAACAATGTTGTCATGTACATGAACAGCAACAGTACAGACAGATATGAAGAGGTCACCGGGATGTAGTTGTGTCGCTGGAATGCTGGCTGTCATATCAAGAAGGCAGAATTGACAGGTGTGAGTCACAATTTCACTATCTACCAACAAGACAGGGTAAAAAGGGTGAATGCTGACATGTGCCACAGCCACCTCTGATAAGGTATCTCATTTAGATGCCCAGGACATTCAGCTGCCTGAAAACAGATCCCTTGTTTTTTCAGTGGGGAGAATGCAGGTACAGCTACAGCCCACAAAATTACTCTCTCCTCCTTATTATTCTTTGGAAACACAGCAAAGATCTTTCCAGCCGGGTGCTGAATGTCGAAGTACAGCTGAGTTGACCCTCAGAGGCAGGACAAGCAGCAGGCTGTGTGCGTGGCGCCGGGGCTGCCTGACCGCCTGACACGGACCCATCTGTCAGCAGGAGGCACAGGCAGGCAGCCGCCCCCAGAAACTGCCAGCTGCAGGGCATCGGGCTCAGAAGAGGAGCAGGCAATGCCAGAAAGTTACTCTTTGGCAGCAACAGGAGATAGACAAAATGAAAAGACATTCCCTTTTTAAGCATTTGCAGCTTGGCACATGACATGGCAGGCTCTGCAACATGGAAAGCTCCTTGTTTCCTCTGAAGGCAGTCATGCCAGAAAGACCAGAGTAAAACTCTTTTAACTCTTCTCTTCTCCTGGGAAGGCATGTACCTGCACATCTGATCCCTAAGAAACTGGCTGGTACAAGTTGTCAAAAAGCACCATCTCATTTGAGTGCAAGACTGGTTTTCCATAAGGGTAGAATGGACCAACTGTAACACCAAACCACCTTTTGGGGCAAGGGTTTGCCCAGAAAGTCTTCTGCACCAACGCTGATAATTTCTGTCTCAGTCTTAGCAAAGCTTTTACTACACATGCAGAGCAGACTCCACCTCCATTTGATTCCATATGATGGGCCTTAGAGCCAATGGAGGTAACTCACAGCCTGAATCCCTGAATCCTACCCTTACTTCCTTTCCAGTGAAACTTTAGAGGAGTTACTCCAGCAAGTTATTCCAAATTTACATACACAAATTATGCATTAGGTTCTGAAAGCATCTAGGAAAAAGAAATCAGTACAACTATATTCAGAGCTTGGCAAGAAACCAAACTTCGATAAAAAGCTGCATCATTCAAGATTGACTATCAGGACTGAAGACAGAAACCAGAAATGAGCAATGGACCATATGCATACCTCTCAACCAGGCAATTTGTCTCCCAGATCTGTTCCCTTTATGGTCAATGGAGCAAGAGCAATTCAGGGCAGGACCATAACTGAGATGCTCCGGTGTGCCCTCTGAGCTGGTTCTGCTCCCCATGACAGAGGAGGCCCAGTGGCTGATGCAGTGGCCAAGCAGCATGCCTGGCATCACTGGGAGGCTGACAACAAGAGAAACCCTGGCAGTGCTACAGCAGTAAACCTTCACCTAGAAACAGATTTCTCCTACATACTTAAAACCAATTTAAGCAATATGAGAAAGAATAACTGTTCCTGATGACTTGAAGCAACCTGCCAGCTGAAAAAAAGGCTTGCAAGGGTCTTACTGCTTCCCTGACTCAAAGAAATGAGGGAAGAACTAAATCCATGCTGTTTCCTTGTTGCATTTGAAACATTTTTTGCATTGGAGGGTTCTCTTGAGGCCTGGGTGATCATTTTTATGGGTTTTTGCTTTTATTTTTAAGAGTAAGACCAAAGGTTCTCAGCCTTCACAAAACAGATACAATTGCAAAAATGCTTTTTCTGCATAGCACTCGCAGTTTTCCTGTTGAGCTTTTTGTTTTGTCTTTTCCTACTGAGAAATTTAGAAACTGGGAATTTTTGTGTTTGAATTGCTCCCATTCTTTGCCTTCCCAATAAGCATCCCCAGGGGCCAGCTGGAAACAGTACCCAGCACCCTAAGGTAACAGGCAGCTAGTCAAGCAGGTACTGCCAAGTCACAGATGGTCATTTAGGTCCTGCTAGTCGGTACCAAATTATACGCATTTTAGTGGCTTAAAACAAAAAGATTCAATCTCACAGCTGTTGGGTTAGAAAAACTCCTCCCAAAGTCCTAGTAAAGACCTGCAAATGACTGAATGTCAGCCTGAAACATGCACTGTACAGAAGGGAAGACCACACACCACAGCAGCAGTACACAATATAAAACAGGAAGACCATGGTGACAGCAACCTGCCGATCACTAACCTCAGGGTGAAAATCCAGGAGACTCAATTACTGCTGCCAGAATGTGTTGTCTAGGGTAGCTATAGGTGCTTGTTATTCATCACTTGTACTCACCTTGTGTCAAAAGCACAGCATGTGCTCACAGCCAGGGCTTTAAGGAGCTATTCAGAGTATCCTTGGAGCGCCCTTTTCCCAGGTTACACCACCCCTGAGAATACTGCAGGAGTACCTGGCTATTCCAGCAAAGATATAGGGGGGGATTTTATTTGCTCACCCGTTCCTTCTGGTTCCAAAGTATTTTTAGTGTACTGTGAATTTTAACATATTGGTATTAATAAAAATTACTAAGCTGTAATGTACTGTTGTTGAAGAGAATAACATAGCAGAACTTCCTTGTGAGGGATTTGATAAAGGTTTTCTGGTTAGTTACTTATGGTGCTAGACCTTTCATGCAAACATACCCACGTTTTCTACGGCAAGTTTTTCCTAAATGCAACATCAAGAATTTCAGTGTAACAACACGGGGGAAAAAAAGAGGTAAGGAAGCCTCCTGAAGTATTTGTGATGCAGTTACAAGGAACCACTCATGCATGCCCTGAGCAGCAAGAAGCAGAAAGGCAGTCACAGGTGGCTGCCGTCCTGCCAGCATCACTACCACCCTCCCTGCCCAAAACAGCTCATGCAGGCCCCACGCATTGCAGAATAAGCCCTACTGTTGAAAGGGCTGAGGAAAGCCCCAGCCCCCGGGCACAGGTGAGATCAGTCCCAAGCCTCCTCCCATGCCCAACCTGATGCAAACTCTTCCACACTCTCAGGTTTCTTTATTTCACACAAAGTCAAGGAGAAAGCAAATGTCTCCACAGGCATTTGATTCTGAATAGGCTTTTAAGCGTCCATTGAATCTGAATTTAGGATTATGGGAAGAAGTAAGGAAGACATCCAACATTTGTATTTCACTCCCTAGTACAGAAACAAGTTAACTGGATATGCTAGTTTTTAAACACTCTGGCCATTAAAGTTGATGTGTAAACCTTATAGTCACAGGGAGAAATAAACCTGCAAAAACAGGACCTTTATTAAGCAAGGAGTTTACCAACATACTCCTCATCATGTTTTAATAGAAAGACCAGAGCTAAATATTTAATGCCTGAAAGGTTAAAAGAAACCTGATATAGAACTTCATACATACCAGACTTCTCTCAAACTGTTAAATATGAATTGACATAGCTTATGACATCCTACATCTTACAATAGCATGCTGCTCAGCCACAGTAACTGCTGGGGTTCTAAATAAAGAGGTTGTAACTTTACCTCTTCGCAGCCTAAATTTTTATGTGCCTTGTTGAGTCATAAGCAGGAAAAGAAAGCCTTAAAGAAGCTGGTGTCATTATTAAAATACAGATGCTGCACATAAAAAAACACAAGAAAACCAATCAACCAGCCAACCAAAAACAACACCAAAACCAAACAAACTCTCCCCTCCCCTACAAACAAAACACCCACACCCACAGAAAGGACAGCTCATATTTAAAAACACTTGAAGACATGAAAAGTTGTGAAATAAAGCTAATTTTCCACATTGCATAATATTCCAAATTAAATACTGCCATCTCTCTCTTCCTCTTTTCCAGACCAAGATACCATGATTTCCTCAATTTCATCAAGCTCATACAAGTACAAAAACCATAATGAAAATGAGTGGTGCCTCTTCCACCATTCATGACCACGTCTGACCATGGCATGTTCTGAGCCCAAAACAAGAATTTCATCTAAATGCTTCCAGAGGTACTGTCACAATATTTTTCACGATAGTAAACACTTTATTCTTGAAAGTGGGTTGATTTAGTGTATCCCACTTGAGAGTCTTAGAGAAAACAACATATATTACATCAGGGTGCTCTGCCACCTATTTAAATAAAGCTCCTCAATCTTTGAAGTATTTCTTTCATGAAAGAAATAAATTGAGAACTACATAATTTACAAATTAAATCATCTTAATTTCTACAGAAATAAAAGCAGCTGCACATGAAAAAGATGAAAAGAATATAAATGAAAGAGGAATAGAATAGCTGAAGGCAAGGAAAGAACAGTACACACTACTTCAATGCCATAATGAAAACCAACAACAGGGAGCAGCTATTTCTTGACTGCTGAATTATGAGATAGTGCATTTATCATTACATATCATTGTTGGAAGGAAAGTTATTAAACCATACCGAAAATCAGTTGAACAGCATTATGAAACCACATGTATTTTATATCATCTTCCACAGTGAGATCTTCAAATGGTAACCTTCCTTTCAGTAAGTATAACAACTGAAACAACATAGCCCTGGTCTAAACTATGATACTTATATATCCGGCCTTGCAGCAAGTTCACAAAAAGTTGGCAAGTGGCATTTGCTTGAAGCATCATTGACCATGAGTTTGCACATTTTGAGCATGCCATTTTTAAAGATAATCAGTCTGACAATGTTCGAACATTCATCTCCCGACCTTGCATTTCAATGACATGCACACCTTTTTCTTTTTTAAGCTAATATGAAATAAACCATCATAAGGCATCAAAAGCTTGCATGTAATGTTTAATTTTGAAGAGAAGAGAAGCTTACTTTCTAGCATGATTCCCTGTTTTAGGAACTAACACCCTTCTTCCCTTTTATTACACTACATGTGCAGGTCATGCATCTTGCAACACTTCAGAGAGGATCGAACTACATTTAGCCCAATTCCACTTCAGCAAAACCAGCAACCCTCGGCCTTCCTTACAAACAAAGCTAAATCAGAAGTTGTGCTGAAAACTACATCACATGGAAATACCAACATTTCCTATTCCAAACCCACAGCTTTTAAGTAACAGCTTCTAATTTTGCTTCCATAGTTTATGTCCTTAATTTTGTTTTACTGTTCTACAGGGTAAAGCTTAAAACATGAGAGTGTGCTGGACTGTTTCAAGAGAACTGATCTGAATCCAATTCACTTGTTTGGTTTACATCTTATGTATAAAGCAGGTTTACATGGAGGCAGGAAACAAATAATTCTGTTCTTTTCCAAGTGTAATGCTAATTTATTTGAAGATATTTCATATGAACCTTTTCCCCCCCTAATTAAGGGCTTGAACATGCTGTACTTCAGTCTACAGCAAAATGAGTTAACAGTCTGAATACAGACCATATGAGGAAGAACTGCTTTGTCTGTCAATACAAATATCTATAATGTATATGGGAAGAGCAAATAGCCAAAAAGGGAAACTGTATGAAAACTATCAACAGCTATTGATGTGCTATCAATAGCATTGACCTCATTAACATAGATACAGCACTTGTTACCATTTTTTTCAAAGGAGTCCATTATAGGCAGCTATAAACTGTTTAAATTTTTGTAAATCTGTTAAATTTTTTTAATCTTCAAGAACATATGTTTAGATTGCATCGAAAAAAATCTACTTACAAAAATTCCATTATCAATAATATGATACTTTTTAAGTACTTTAAGAAAAACAATCTGAAACAAGTCTAAATGGACTTCTGTTGAGCAGTGGGAAGCAAAGTATCACACTAATTTACCTTCCTGGCTTTATGAGGAAATGGTTTCCTTTATAGTACCACTGAAGATGATTGAGGAAGTTTTGTTGTTTTTATTTTGTTTAGAAATAGGACTTCTTTTAAATTTCACTATTCAGAGTCAAAAACAGATTCCATCTTCCTTGCAGATTTTTACATATGGTAAAAACAAAACAAGCAAACAAAAAAAAGAGGAAAGTTGTCAGGAAAAAAAAGTCAGAGGATATCGAAATTCAAATACATTTCACTCAATTTCACTCTCAAACAACTTCTGAGATCCTACAGAACTGCCCAGAGCTTTCTCAGTGAGATAACAGAAGGTAAATCACAGGTTATGGGGAAGTACCATGGTTCATAACCACAAAAGAGGCTGACCATACATGCGCACGACAAGTACAACTAATCTAATATTTCAATTTATAGAGGTGTACATTTTTAAACCAAACCACAAGTTATTTATATGGATAGATTTTTCACAAAGTAATCTGATCTGGGAACCAGAAGATTTTACTTAGAGCATCTGTGTTCCACATTCTCAGGAAAGAAAATTTAAATAATCCTAAAAGCTGAAAAAGGTATTTTTATCACAGACTTTGCAACTATTTCACATTTCACTCAAAGAGAGCTGAACCAGATATCTCAAATCACATCTGGATGCAGGCCCCAGTAAGTACTGTGTGCCCTGCTTTAACTAGAACTCAAATTATTCTATTAAAAAAGCCCAGCCCTTAAAAAACTCCCCCTGAGTTCTGGCATTCCTTTTCAGGTTTTTTCAATTTGTGTGATGTCAGTTTACATCTAATAAGTATGTTGTTTATTATCTTCATTTAAGTCAGGACTTCTACCAAGTTACAGCAAGAGTCATAGGAAGCGTATCACGATTACAAATCCATAATGCATGCAAGATCCCTGTGTAGCACCATTAAATCCATTAATCACAGTCTTTTTGGTCCCAATTATGCTAAGAAGATATTCAATAAAGCAATTTCAACTCACCTCTCTCTCTCTCTCCTGTTACCATCAGTGCAAAGAAGGCAAAACCACAGCGCTTCCGACAAATTCTCAAGGCACGTCTTTTGTTCCCTTTGAATTAAATCCGAATTGGTTGCACGTTCTACTGAACTGCTAATGCTCTCCACATGTTCCCTCTCTCAGACTGAAAATGTTTTTTATTAGGAATGCCTAGCACTGAACATAAAACTGTAAAATGTCCTTCAAACAACCCAAAGTTCCTCTCTTTATTTGGAATGTATCACTACTTGCCCAAATGAACAGCTCATAGTCCTACAATTAAGCTGCCTTTAGGAAAGCTTTTTAGTAAGGCTCCTTTTCTTAGTGTGTTCAGAAACTCCCTTATCAAAAGCAAGCTGTTTATTTTAAAATCCATTAAGTTATTTCCTTTAAAAAAACAAAGCACCAAGGATTTAAAGTGTGAGCTAGAGGAACTTCAAATTGTCCATGGCCATGAAAAACCTACTCCAGCACTCAACAAATGCACAGATTCCAGAAGGATGAAATGGGGTAATGATATTTGCAGGGAGAAGCATCTCATGTGAGACAGTACCAAGAACATGGGTTGTAGGCTCAAGCTTAACTTTGTTCTCAGAGAATGAAATGCAACATGGTTTCACATTTCCTCAAGCATAACAGCACTGACTTTTCAACACTTGAATGCTCTTACAAGGAAAAAAACATGTTTTTCCCTCTTTCAGTCCATGTATCTCAACTTTTCTGCAACAGAGGGCCAGGTAAAGTTACAGACCTAAGACAAGATTTTGTCTTTGTGAAAGCAGAGTGGTTCCACTCTGAAGGAACTTGTCCCTCCGTCTGCTTGAGGTGCAAGTCCTACCAGAAGGTTCAATAGATGCACAAATAGTTGTAGAATCTAATCATATCTGCTCTAACACATGCAACAAGTCCACATAATGGATAACAGAAGGGAAAACTGTACGTGGAAAAAAGGACTAGGTGCATAGTTCAGCTATTACAGAACAAATAAAAACAGCTGGCTTCTAATAGTCCCCTGGTTACAACCAGCTTACAGCTTCCCTCAGGTATCCCAGAACAATACAGGCTCAAGAAAATATTTATGGCTACATTTCATAAATTATATTAAGAGCAAGGGGATATCAAAAAGATAATCCCAAGAGCTCTGTGGAAAGGCTGAGTTATTGGTGCTAACACTGCTGGTTAACACAGATGCCCTGATAGTAGGGGCTAGAAAGAGCTGCTGTGCAGCACGGCAGCACTGGTGTCCCAGAGTTGGGAATAATCCACTGTGGAGGTAACTCTGCACCTACTCACATGCAAGAGCCAATAGAACAGGATTATAAAATGGCTATAACAACTGATACCAAAGCTCTATTATATGTTTTGCAAGACTCTTGCAATAATATACTTGCACTCTGTTTAGGGCCCTCACTGGATCAAGCTATGAAATGCAATATACACAAATATCTATGCAAATTATTTAAAATCTACTGGCAAATAAAAGAAAACTTTGCACAAATATAGGAGAGAGATCTAACCATACAAAACTGTAATTTTATAGAGCAAAAGCATTTAAATAACCAACTGGGGGTCCTGTGTGTGTGTTTTAGTTGGTTTTGTTTGTTTATTTGGCTTGGGGTTTTGGGGGATTTTTTAATAATAAACTGACACAAAAAGGTAGTAAAGTTTAAAATACTCCTTGCAACATTTGCTAACCTTCCAAGCCACAGTACTCTAAGTAATCCCAGGTCAATACATTCACTCAGAATCACATCAACTTTTGTTATTTGCATTCTTCTTGTATTACATTGTATTAACAACTGAAGCTTACACCAAACTTCTTTTGGCAGAACCATTCTAAGTCATTGTCATGGATCCCTGTCCAAACACCATTCTCAGTACTGATTGCAACACTCCTGATTTAGCATCACAGGAATAAGCATTTTAGAAGAGGACTTGGGGGCTCTCTTAGGCTAAATACAGCATCCAGATATATGAGAGCAAATGGTGCCTTTTCTCTCAGAGATCACACCAAATTTTGAGAAAAAAGCCATGAAGCAATGAACAAACAAATGAAGCAGGAGCTGCAAACAGAGCGGGCCAACCAAGGACCTAATGGTTAAACTGAGTCCTTCTGCAGGAAAAGTGGAACTGGTAGAGATCTTTAAAACTTGACTGTCATCATGTTGCTCTGACTACAACCTTCCATTTTGTTTCAGGGACTAAAACTTTTGACATTGTTGGTGTTCACTCTCTATAGTTACATTCTCATTTACATTAGACTTTATCAAGGCTTCAGCTGAGCCCTGTAGTTGTTAAATATACACAAACTAAAATAATGTTAAGACACAATAAATACAAAGTCATATGGCTGCCAAAAATACTAAAAAGACTTTTCCCACAAGGGTAGTAATTCATAATAAATGTGATTTGAATAAAAGGTCAAATTAAAAAGCTTGTGGGAAAAAAACCCTACAGTGGACGCTATCTGATTTAAGGAGCATTCAGAGCCCAGAAGGCCACTCATGTTCTGGGTTGCATCAAAAGTATGGCCAGAAGGCTGAGTGAGGGGCTTCTGCCCCTCTATTCTGCCCTTTTGAGATGCCAGCTGGAGCTCTGCATCCAGCTCTGGAGTCCCCAGCACAGGATAGACATGGACTTGGTAGAACAGGTCTGAAGGGCACAAAGGTGCTCCAGCCCTCTGGTCACCTCTCCTGTGAAGGCTGAGAGAAGTGGGACTCATCAGCCTGGAGAAGACAAGGCTTCAAGGAGACCTTATAGCAGCCTTGCAGTAATCAAAGGGGTCTTTTAAAAAAGAAGAGCCACTTTATATACGGGCAGCTAGTGATAGGACAAAAGGCAACAGTTTTTAACTGAGAGAGGGCAAATTTAAATTAGAAGTTAGGAAGAAATTCTTACTATAAGAGTGCTGAGAGACTGGAACAGGATGCCCAGAGAAGCTGTAGATGCCCCATCACTGGAAGTGCTGGAGGCCAGCTTGGATGAGGCCCTGAGCAAGCTGTTCTAGTGGCATCACTGCCCATGGCAGGGAGTTAGAACTAAATGACTTTTAGTCATTAGGATTGAACTAAATGATTTTTAGGTTCCTTCCAACCCTCTCTATTCTATGATTTTATGATTCCTCCACTAAGGTCTTTGGACATCAACAAGTACAAAAATGCATCTATCATTTTCAATTAGTTACATTCTCTTAACAGAACTGTTTTCAGCAATGTTCTTTTGATATAAAGAAACATTCTAAATATTGAAGTTTGTATTAAAACCACTTAAAAGTATTAGCTATTAATTAATATTGATAATTTAATCAGCATTAAGCCAAAATGAGAGAATAGAGTAATTTTTAAAAGAAAATTTATTCCTTCATGCTGAAAGTCCTTAGTATATACATAAGAAAATAACTCAAATTGAGAGCTGAAAAAGAGAAAGTAATAATGCATTCAATTAAGGTACTTAACAGGGACTTGTATTTAACAGGGTAGAAAATACCACAACTTCTGCACTCAAGTTATTAAGTATTATTCCTTCCCTGCTCTGCTTGAAACCAAAAACCCTACCCCACTGGACATGAGACTTGCTAAGTCTTCCCATGTCCCAAAAACATCAGTAGTAGTAGATGTAATCAATACATCCTCTGACACTGAAGCCCAATGAATTCTCCAGAGATTTGAAGTCACTAAAGATGGAAAACTTTATCTGGACATCTGAACATAAACACTTCTGTTATTTCCCACAATTTAAAAGTACAATGAGTTAAGGCAAAAAAATAGTGATCCAGCTTCAAAATGGGAGAATTTATGGCAGGAGAGCTATTTCTTTACACCTATCAGGTCTTAAGAAGAAAGCAAAACTCTGAATACAAAGATGACAGGAGGTTCTGCAGAAAGGTCACTACATAACAAACCACACCTTCTCAGAAAGCATCCCTAGCTACCTGTTAACTTTGCAGAGTCAGTAACATTGCTAACCACAATGTGTTCCATGGAGACTGTGAAGACTAAAAGAAAACACCCAAAGTGTGACAGTTTTAGTCCATGTAACACCATCTCAGATTCCTCTAGCTCCTGGCTTCTACTCCAAATATGTAACATATCTTTTAACATCTAAACCTAATGCTTGCATTTCAGAAGAGACCTTAACAGGCAGCTGATGTGCACACACATACCAGCAGTACCCACTGTGCCAGAGAAATAGCCCTCTTATTCTGTGATAGGTTTGACTGCCAGGCACAGCTCTGCAAACAGTGCCACTAGTATGAAACACAGAATGTTCCCTGACTCTCTCAAACTATCCCATACCAAAAAAATAAGACAAACTAGATATGAAAAGAAATGAAAAAGAAAATAAGAGAAAAGAAACTACATTACATCAAGCTAGGGGCTGAAACAAAAACTTCTCCCAAAAATCTAAACTTCAGCAGGGGGGGATGGAAATTAGATCCAGAACTTGCATTTGGCTTTTCTGACTATAATCAACCAAGCCAAAAGCCCATATCCAAACACACCTCTTCTCTAGGAGTTTGAAACCTGGACTCAAGTTTTGCAGTCTGGCTTCCTCTGTACTCACTGCTGAATGCATCACTGCCGCCAGAGAGCAACAGCACTTGACGGGGGATTACACTTTCATACAGGAACAAGTAAGATACATGCACAGTAATATGGCTAATTGCCCACAGTAAGCTTGAATGAAAACAGATAACAACAATGCAACCACATGTCGACACTCATAACCCTATGTGCTCCAATTCCTCGATGGCTGCACTCTGGAGAAAAAAAAATTACATGAAAATTCTTTTTATAAAACCTCAATCCGGGAAACTTATCAAATCTTGTCTTGCTGTACTGGTCTGTTTTGCCAAATATACTTCCAGACCTAACAAGAAAAATCTTCTACAAGCTGTTCTTAATTTCACTCACATTTATAAAATCAGTTTATACTTTGCATCATCTCTGTTCCTTCTCTAGCACTTAACACGTATGCTTGCTCTACTGATCTTCCTCAAGTCAATGGTAGTAGAAGAGAAACTGTTCCTGCACAAGGCAGCCTAAAGATTGTTCTCAATGAGAGGTATTTGTGGAATTCTGTAGGTTGCTTATACTCAGTTCAAATTCTCAGAAATGCCATTTCGTAACATATCCTGGGGGCAGGAGAAAAGGTTTAGCTGTATTTAAAGCCTGAATCCTTCCAAAGCCACTGTAGAAATGACACAAAACTTTGACTTTCTCCTCTTCTTTTAAGGAAGATATCTATATTTCAAGGTTTCAGCTATGATATCTTGAACCAAGACCAACAAGTTAAACATATTACACTGTTGAATCTACTATGGAGAAGCTGAAAACAACTGTGGCACAGACACACAGGATTTTTAATTTTTTTGTTTTAAACCAGCTGTCCATAGAATCTGTCATACTGTCACCAGGACATGAGCATTAGCTTTGCCACTGAGACTCAAACATTCTGCTCTGTAGGATGCTGGAGAACATATTAATGCCATCCCAGACCATCAGCCTCCTTTCATGGAACCTTAAAGCTCTTTTGACACACACATTATGACTTTCATTAGACTTTTCCTTGTGACAGCATTGTTTTAACCAGGGTTTTTAAGACAGTGACACTGTGATAATGACAAATATGCAGCCAAGATCTGCAAGATGTGAAGTAATAAACTTCATATGCTATTAAAATATAGCAGATAGCTGTCAGCCAACAATTCTTCACATCTCATTCCCAATCCAGAACACAGTCTTTTTCAGGTGCACACAAAGGCTGTGACAAGACAGATAACTGAAGATTCTTCAAAGAACCACCCAACCATCTGACATCACTGTCAAATGCTATACTTCCCTGTGATATTTAACATGCTTTAAGGGTAGTGTAGTTAATACAACCTAATAACAGCATGCAACAAACAAAATAATAAAATCAATTTATTGGCCATTACCGTCAATTTGGAACACAGCCAAGTCTGATTCGTACTCCCCAGATTTGCTTCTTGGAAATCAATTCTGTTTATTTGTTCTCTTTCAGACATGTGGAACTTAACTTACCAATGCAGGCATGGACTCTCACCGAGAGCTGGGTCCTCAGAATTATGCTGTGCTTCTTGCCCCTCCTAAAACGAGAAGAAAAGTATGTAAAGGTATAGTGAGGAAGAAGAGGAACTGGAAATAAACAAGTCAAGTTGAGCCTAGGAAAAAAGGGGATGGGAGGGAAGGGAAGACACTAGAAATTTTGTCTTTGTTTCTCATAATCCACTTCCACTTTAATTTGCAATAAATTAATTTTCCTCATCAAGACTGTTTTGACTATGATAGCAATGGTTAAGGGATCTCTCCATCTTTATCTCAAACAAATTTTCTTGTCCTATTTTCCCTCCCTTTTGCTGAGGACAGGGAGTAAGAGAGCAGCTGGGTAGGCATCTGGACAATTGCCAAGGACAGCCCACCACAATGAAAACTGTGTTAGAGAAGTATCAAGTGATGACTGCACATTTTAGTTTTCACAGAAATACTTTAATGCTAAGCATAATTAAGCATTAAAAGAAAACCCAAGGTTAAACAAATCATTGACACTTTTACAAATCGGCCTGCCTATGTAGCCTAATATGTTTTTAAAGCACATAAGTAGCTATGTTTTTCATGTAAAGAGGCAAAACTGAGGTCCTTTTCCACTCTGACTCTCAGTTCCATATCGGACTTAAATGGAATGACTATTTTAATTAGCTTCTAAATATCTCATTTGGTTTTCACTCAATTTCTTCAACCTGGACAAGAGCACAGTTCTTGATTTCTAGGTGCTACACCTGCACACTGACATGAGGGCACCAACAACACCTTGTCTCTGCACCCAACCTGCTCACCTGATGGAAGATGGGAGGGTAAGAAAAGCCAAATGTCTTTTATGCTTGTACAGCATCATATTCTCCCTCTTTTTTCTGAAACTAAAAAGGTAATTCCTGGACACGTGGCTCTAGGTCACCCAGATGACCTCCAGAGGTCCCTTCCTACTCAGCCATTCTGTGATTCAGTGAATTTATTTCGGGAAAACACTCATGAGGACACACTGAAGCTTAGCTGTGTCGTGCGAACTGTAGACTCAATTCAACATACAAGTTAGAGCACAAACCAGCACAACCTTTCTCAGTTACAAATTTTGCAACTCTGCTGAGAGGATTCAGGCCCAAATCCTTTACACAGACACCCAGCAGAATCTTATGGTGGCTGTAACTTAAAACGGTTTTCTAGTAATAACAGAAGTTCTTCTCCACCTTATTGTTTTCCTGCCCACAGTTATTCTGCAGAACAAAATATTTTTCATTATTTTCATGAAAAAAACTAAGCAAAATGTTTTATATTATTTCTCAGAAAGACTTGCAGGGGAAGAAAGGAAGGGAAGTAGTGACAGGTATTTTCAGAAAAATATTGCCCTTAGGAAAATATAAGGGAAAACAAAGAAAAGTAAGGACCTGAAAAAAGGTGATTAATGTTGACCTGTGTACCTGCTAATAGAGGACTTTATTTCAGTTTCACTCATCTATTTCTCTATAGATTAAAAAAAAAGTTAAACAGAGGGCTTTTTTAAAAAATAGCAAAACCAAAAACCTTTAATCAAAATTACTCTTTAAAAGATCCATTTGGACATCAGTAGTGGGCAAAGTGTCACCCTTCTCTTAATAACTTGAAGTGCCAAGCAGCACATGCCATTGCCCCCACAAAAGCAGGCTGTAGTTCGGACTGGGAAATTCCCTAGAGCACTTCCAGGTTCAGGACTGACTCTCTGTCCACCTAAACACCTCCTTTTGTTCTGGTAGGACAAAGTCTTTGCCTGCATTCATATTCTGCAGATTTTTAACAGCTGCTTCTCCCCACCGGAATGCCAGGATTCCTCTGGAATATTGAATTTGCTAAGTTAGTGAAGAATTTTTGACCAAACCTCTTGCCCTTCACAACATCTGATTCTGTACAGAAACTGCTTCTCTTGATCTCCCTTCCTTCATGGACATGTTGATACACCTGACATATACAACTCCTCCAAGATAAAATCAGAAAATGGAAGAATTGAGTCAAGATTGTTTATTTCAAAACTGTAAAAGGATAGCTCAGAATTAGCAAAGAAAAAGGAAGTCTATATAATCAGACATATTATTCTTCCCATCCTGAAAAACTGTTCAACTAAAAGAAACTGAGAAATCAGCACCATTTTAAGGCCTGTAGAGATTCAAGCCCATTACAATTTAATAGATTTTTTCCCTCCTTTTCTAAAAATCCAATGCACAATATTACCTGGTATTAACAATTTATTTTTTTGGTAGTTCTCCAAGCTTCAACAGTGATGCTACTTCCTTCTCAACCTTACCTCCTTACAAAGACCCCTGAAAACTTAAAGCAAAACTTAGAGCAAGCTCTTTTCTACAGGCTCTGTTCTACACTATCGTTGCAACTGTAATACCTCCCAGGACAAAAAATTCTCACGCACACAAACATTAATTTTTATCTCCCACTGGAGTTGCACTGGCAATTTTTCCATTCTACCAAAATGAGTATGATTCAAGCCCCAGAAATTACTAAGATGAAGACTCATTTGTGATGCTGATTTCCCCACTTCCCCCCAGGCCACATCATGATCATCACCACAGAGGCATTTTGTGTGGTTTAGGCATACTAGATTTACCACGCAGCAGCTAATTCTAATAAGACCAGTCACATGTAAAATATTAGAAATTAGACAATTTCCTGATGAATACTTCTGACTATCATGCAATATGAATAACACTTTTGCAAAATGAAGATCATCTCTGAAAATTACTGCATCCATGATTCTACTTATACCAATTTCCTGGAAAGCACAAAAGCACATTACAATAATAAATTCCCAAAAAGAGAGTAACTTGAGATCCATCGATGATTTCACAGACTCATGAACTACTGGCCAAATAGTATTAAAAAGCATGCCTGTAGGCAAGCTTGCCATGATATCAGGACAGGGAAGGGGGGTACCACAGGACAGACAGGCCATTTGCATTAAAAACAATGTAGGTTCAAAAATACACAGAAGAAAAGACTATTTCCAACAAACAAGATTCATTTATTAAAAACAAAATCTAGACATGTAACAAAGTTTGTAATCTACTCTTAACTAAGGTTTATACTTTTATTGATAAGACTTTTTAAAAAAAATGTTTCAGTGAGTGCAGCTGGCTACTGCTTTTATTAAAAAAATCCAGTAAGTATTTAACAGCGTTCATTTAATAGCTGAAATTTAGCAGTAGAAGAGTAGGTAAACTTCACATATTGTCCTGAAATAGCATTCTGTTGATCTTTGTTGAGATCAAAATCATTATTGCTGTAAGATTAACTTCTAGTCTTTGGAGTTACCAGGACACAAAACTTTTTCTATATTCAATTTCTCTAATAAATTAAAGTAAATAAGCACATGCCAACAGTTCGAGTGCCTGTCTTATGGAATATAAATGCTTTATTTTGTCATTGTTTATGTACCACATTACAAATAGTTTCCCTCAATTATACATTTTCAAGTCTTGATTTAAGTGACATTTTGAAAATAGTACCTCAATTGACTGTCTTAAACAGTTACTTGTTTTGAAGCAAAGCCTTTTTCTGAGCTAAGCAATCCCTTGACCAGAGGAAAAATACCAAGAATGTTATTAGGGGTGCAGAGGGGAAAA
>NW_005054311.1:1312416-1334035 GCF_000277835.1 Geospiza fortis | reverse complement strand
TTTAGGGAGTGAAAAATGTTTCTGCAATGGGGTATTGCCTCACAGTTACTTCAGTTTAAGATTCTCCACAGCAGCAACGGAAAACAAACTGCTCCTTGTTAAATGCATAAAGGATGAAATTTTTGCCAGAGTTCAAGCACTTGAGTCTATCAGGCTTTCGCTGAAAAAGATCTGCAAGCCAGCACACACACACAATAAGAAAAGTGTTTTTTAACCTGCTATTAATCAGACAGCATAAATCCTAGGCTTTGATTTCAAAGCTGTTAAGATACAGTTTGACTGCCATTTCACTATGATATGCTTCTCCAGTCAACTGCAGATTCAAGAGATGGAAAAAAAATTCTGACACCTCAAAAAAAAAGTTGTATAAAAGCCAAGTCTTTTTAAAGTGAGAGAGTGCACATGTGCATGGAGAGGGGAATTAAGAATCTCCCTGAAACTCATCCGAAAATCTTATCCAAACAAGTAACCTTTTTGAAGTTCTTAGGTGATTATTTTCCAAAGATCCAACTATCATGTTCAAGGTCTTGTTATTGCCATTGAATAATGGAAGCAGAGGAGGTCAGGAAATAATATAAATAATTAAAAAGAAGTCTTTTAGATGCTAATATCCTTCAAATGGATGACAGCCCTAGCAACCTATTCTGGTACATGATAGGCTGTATGAGGCAAACACACTCATCTTCACAGGAAGTAAGCCAGTGGACTTCTCTCTTACCTCATTTTTTCCATCTAAAAAATTAGCGTGAAGTCAGAATGTGCCTACATCCTGTTCGTGTAATACATTTGCAAGTCATCTAATTATTTTGCAGAGTGGTTTTATTCAGAGCATTCCTACATCGTGACAAATTTACTAACGTAACAATCATTTGACAAGAGTGGACAAAAATAAGTAAACAGATAGCAACCATTCCTGTCTGCTCAGTCCACATTAAAAAAAAAAAAAAAAACCAAAACATAAAAATAATTTAAACTTTACTAATCCAAGTAGAAATAATCCCAGCATATTCCCTAAGCAAAACCTGGGATGGCAAAATCTGGCCAATTATTAGAGCAAGAAACAGTATCCAAAAGGACATAGTATGCTCAGATTTGTATGGTTTTTTCCCTGCAGAGTATTCTAATATTGCGTTCTGTGTTTGTCAACATGATTTTAACAAATAATTGCCTCATTCCCACCAAAAACCTATAAACCACCACCATGTGAATGCCGGTGAGTGCAAGAGCATCCTGGCTGACGCACCATTGTCTGCACAACTGTGCAAATAAGGACTACCTATAACTGTCACTATGAGGTGCTGGGTTTTTACGTACCCCTAACTCTTCATAAGTACATTTACTAGGCAGGGTTGCCATTTTTCTTTTTTTTTTTTTTTTTCGTCTTTTTTCCCCATCTTTTTAAATGGAAACAAAATAGGATAGAAGGAGAAGGGGGAAGAAAATGAGAAATTCAAAAGTCTGGAGTGAAATAATCAAGGGATTTACCAAGTATGCGTTATAAGCCACGTGAATATCACCAAATTATTTATTACTAATGTTGGTAAAAGGTGCAGTCTTCTGCATACCTCACCACAAGGTAACAATTTTTGCCAAAAGATAATGAATCACTTTTACACTCTCTAAAAGGCAATGAGTTCAAAATGGGGAAAACATTTGTTCCATTTGTTGTTTTTAGTAGTTTATGTGCAAGCAAACTTCAGAAGCTGGAAAGTGAGAATTCCCTCCCCACTTTCTCCCCGTACTTTCTGAATCATCATGCTGGCTCTTTCTCAGTTGTTAATGGCTCAATTTCCACACATTAAAACAAAAACCTTCCAACAACCCCTCAAATATTTCAGGGCTGACTGCTGCCTTCATAGTCAGAAAATAACCATTTTTCAAGAGCTGTCATTCATGAACAAAACTATGTCCCTTCTCAACCCAAAAGCTCAACTCGTAATTGTTTTGAGCGGGATGTTTATCCTGTCATTTTGTGAAACACTGATAGCATTTTCAATTAAATCTCGTTCTTATATTTTTGTATTAAGAAAACACAAACTTCATGAGTTGGAAAAGAGTGAAGAGAATTGCATTAGAAGAGCTATTTTAACAATAATATTGTTTCTGGATAAAACACAAAACCAAAAGCATTGTTTCCACATTTTTTGTCAACCTTGCATCATGTTTTTCTTCAGAAATGACACATCACTGGACCACTGCTTTCCAGTTCTTAGGTTATATATTTCCCACTGCTGTCAGTAACTGTCAAGCTCTAGCTGCACATTCCTCCCAGGAATCTTTACACCAGGTAATTTCTGGCCATATGGTTTTGCTATCACCATACTTGAAGTTCACATTACGTGAGGATTTTAGTTTAAAACCTCTTCACACTTGGAGAAACAGATGCCTTTGAAATATCCGGATTTTTGGGGAAAAAACGTTAGAAGAACTGGAAACCTAAAGGACAAGGGCAAGGAGGAAAGTCAAATAAATTATCCTCCAACAGCTGAGTCACTTGATGTTTCCACATCTTCAGGCAGAGTTTTTCCAGTGCTCCCAGCCACAATGTGGGACCCAGAGTTTTGGTTCCAGACCATTGCGAGTGGTCTGGTTGCATTAAGAAGAGCACTGCAGCAGGTCAAGGGAGGTGATTCTGCCCTTCTACTCAGTCCTGGTGAGGCCACATCTGGAGTGCTGTGTCCAGTTCTGGGCTGCCCAGGACAAGAGAGACAGAGAGTTCCTGGAGCACATAGAACAGAGGGCTACAAAGATCATTAAGGGACTGAAGCATCTCTCTTATGGGGAAGGGCTGAGGGTGCTGGGCCTGTTCAGCTTCCAGAGGAGACAACCAAGAGAGGATCTCATCAGTGTCTGTCAGTATCTGAAGGAAAGGTGTCAAGAGGGTGGATGCGGGCTCTGCTCAGTGGTGCCAAGCAATAGGACAAAAGGCCATGGGCAGAAACTGATGCACAGGAAATTCCACCTGGACATAAGAAAGAACTTATTTACTGTGCAGGTCACTGAATACTGGAACAGGCTGCCCAGAGAGGTTGTGGAGTCTCCTTCCTTGAAGATATTCAAGAACCAGCTGGACACAATCCTTTGCAATGGCCTCTCAGATGACCCTGGCTGAGTAGGGAGTTTGGACTAGAAATCTCACTGTGGTCCCATCCAACCTGACCCACTTGGTGATTTTGTGACCAACTTCTAATGAAGTTCCATAGTTTCAGAGCAGAAACAAACAGCACCTGAACAATTTTTTTTTCCTTACAAAAGCCCCTGATACCTGACATTACTCTTGACTTACAGTTCCAAAAGAGGTACTAATTTTTTTACAACTAAAAAAAAAGAAAAAAATTGATTTCTAGTAAAAGGGAAAGGTTTATGAAAAGTTCTTAAAACTGTTTTTTACAAACTGAGTCATTCTCTACTACCTTAAGGGAAAAACCCTTATCTTGTATGGGTTTCCAATTTAATTGATGATACTAAACAAAGTGAAGCAGATATTATCCAAAGCAGGGCAACACATTTCAAAGCAATGTCCTACTCACTTAATAGGTCATTTACACTTTATCAGAATGTGACCATTTTAACCAGACTCCGCAAGAACCATTTAAAAGCTGTCCTACCTTGCAGTAGAACATGCATATGATTATGTAAGTACATAAAAATAAAGTCTACTTTGCACTGATCAACATACTACTTTCTGTCTCTTTCTTCTTTTGGAAGTTTTCCATTAGCATCATATTTGGCAAGGGCTTCTTCCTAACCTGACATACAAATTTTTAAATATAAAACACTGTTCTCAGACCACTTATTTCTCCATATTAACTCCACTTTGGAAATGGGCTTTATATTTATTGCGGGGCCATCAATGCTTTTGCTAGCGAGCACAATTACTGAACAGTAAATGTGACATAAACTACTGTTTTGCTGCACTGCTGTGGTCTTAACCCTGGCAGTATTCACTAATTTTCATGGCTTCATTACCGGAGATCCTGGCTATCACAAATTTGCAGCGGTTTAAGCTGTTAGCTCACAACTGGAGGTTAAATTGGAGACACTTATTTTTATCAGAAGCAGATTACCACCTTAGTTTAGTCAAGGGTAAACCAAATAAACACACCACACACCAAGCACACAGACAAATGGATTCCCATGGGAGAAAAGCAAGAGTGAGCTTGCTTATACAAACCTTTGCATTTACCGCCGGGTAGGAGAACATATAGGAACAGTTGCCATGGGATAGGAAGTGTAGCTAATTCACAGCTTTTATTAATTAACCAGCACAAACTCCCTTGGCTGCCCACACACTCTGGGCAATACTACAATAGTTTGCCCCTGCAGACTGGCAGTGAGTGCCCACGGTACTGGTACTGTTCCAGGTTTGGATTCCAAATCACTGGTTCTACTCACAACAGGAGTTCAGAGCAGCCCTGCAGCACTTTCTGGCAGCCTTACCTGAAGCCCTGCAGATGATCTGTTTATGGAGAGAGGAAGGGATTTTCTCCTCACAAGTTGAAGGGAAACACATTTCCAAGCCTCAAGAGCCACTCACTTCACTCACAGCTTTCGTCATTGAGGAGGAGGGCAGAGTGCAAACACAGCCATTAAGCAGCTTCAATGTTAATAAAATTAAATGGTTTTAAATAGAACATCTGGCATCAGCTGTTTCCATAAGCTGTTTTTATTTAAATTTCCACCAAAAAATACTGGACTTCTCAGCTATTTTCACATGCAAATCTGAAAGCCAAATTAGGCTGTCTTTAAAAAAAGTTGTCTTAGCAAAAGCTGTAAGAATTATTCACACGCTTTTTGGTTTGGCACTTCATTTGGTATGTAACGGGCTGGGAGAGAGCTAAGCACAACAGTATTTTTGCAATACAATTTAGTGGAAATTATTTTTCAATAAAAGCACTCATTGCATTCATTTGCCAGTAGTAATCACTAAATTCAAAACCAGCAAACCTTCAAATGTTTCCACAGGTACTTTGTTACAGATGTAGTTTTTTTCCCTTTACGACTGAGTAAACTCTGGGGCAAAGTGGGAGAGAAAGAGACACAGCTGCTGTAGTATTGAGAAACAAAAGCTGTGAAATAATGAGTCAAGCTCTTAAACACCCCAACATTTAAACACCCTCAAAAAAAAAAAAAAAAAACCCAAACCAAAATCACACAGAGGGTAGAGAGCTCATGAAGCCTCCTTGTCCAAGCCAGGGGAGCCCCTACAATGGATGCTGGTTCCTTCACAGTGGGAAGGATGCAGTACAGTTTGCAAGACTGGGGCACTTGGAGAAGAGCAAAAGCAACTCTGCTTCCCTTTGAAGGACATGTTCAGCACATCAGTGAAAGTTAACACTACCCAGTATTGCGACTCCTTTTTTCTAGGCTACTTGCCTGAACGTTCTCCATCTAGACTGGAAAGAAGCTGTAAGGTGCACAGACTGCACCCCCATCTGACATCCCCAGATTTCTGCTACACACAGTAAGTTGTGATCCCTGTAATTTCTGTGCTTACTGTCACACTCCAGACCCCTCCTAGACTGCGCACACCAAAACAGGGCACCACACTTTTCTTTTCAAAAGCTTGCATAGGCTTTGCATTTTGTGTCTTTTGGTGTGAGCAAAGTGGCTTGCAGACTCTGACCTCAATATATATGCAGAAGAGATTTACTTTTATACCATCAAGCCAGCTTTAAAGCTGAAACTATGTAAGAAAACAAGCCTTGGCCTACAATAACGTTTATTGAAGTTTGTTATCATTTGGAAGATGCTTGTTTTCCAAATACATTTTATATTCACAAATCAGTATTCATTTCTTAACGACAAAAGTAGTAGCATTTAACTATTAGTAGGAACCCTAATTTGTCAATAATTTCTTCACAAGATACTGTGTCAAGGAGATCCACTGACAAGAAATCTTATAACTGGTGAATAATTTTCATGGTGGAACTTACAACTGTTAATTGCCTCCATCCTGCTTTCAGAGCACATCCCTCAAAGTCCCATGTCTCTTTTTCAGGCCTACAAAATATATGCACATTTGTGTAATTATTTTGATTACACACTCTGGAAGCATGAATGCTCAGAGATGTCTTGCCAATTGTTCTAAACAGGGAAACCATATGGGACGAGTAATTTAATTTCATTTTGCTGTCAATGGTTATTGCAAGATAACTATGAAAATGAATTACTACAGTTCCACCTAAAGATTAATTTCCATATTTTACCTAATTTTTTTTATATAAACAATGAAATTGTATCAGGATTAAGAAGCAAAAAAGCTGCATAAAGTTTTGGAAATACAGGTGGTAATAGTTATTGCCCTCAATCTTTTGAGGTAATTAAGAACAGCATCAACTTACTCATCCATAAAAACTAATGTATTTCTTTAGGAATGTGAAATTTTCATCTGTATCACCATTTATTCTGCAACAGTAAAATTTTAGCAAAACATCCACGTCAAAATGTGGTTCAACATCTCAATCTGATACATTTTAGAATGAAATACTGCTAGCCTGTAGAAATTCTTACACCTTCCAAAAACTATCATAACCTCTCAGCCCAGGTTTTTTAGTTAGATGTTTATAGGAAGCTGTTTTCCTTGTCTTTTTGTTGGGTATTTTTCTTGCTTTGTTGCATGTTTTTAATTGTTACTATCAATTGCATTTTTCAGATTCAGCATTTCATCAGATCTAATAGCTAAATATCACAGAAATCAAAATATTTGGGCGGACAATATGAGTAAATAATGTCACTAAGTAGTCACATTCTCCTGTTTGTAACAATGCAATGACGATCTTTCGCTGGTACCTCCCTTATTTTTCTTGTTGCTGGCACTGAGAAGCATAGAAATGACTTCAAGACAAAACACGGAGAGAAAGCTATCAGAAGTTGAGAGCATTTTCCACCCATGAACAAACACAAATACATTCTGTTTAAATGAATGCGAAATCAGCATAGAATCTGCTAGATTTCAGTACTGCTTCAAGAAATAAGCCATAACATTTTTCTAAGACAAAACTAAATTAACTTTCAAACACATCCCCAATTTCCTTATGTAAACAAGTGACAAAAAGTTTTCATTCTCACAATTGTGCTATTTGCAAAGTCTAAGTGGGAAAAAATACAGCACACAAGCAGGAAAATAATGTAAGAGATCCTTGCCAGACTCCACTGTCTCCAACAGAATCTGAATCAGGACCAGAATGAACAGCACCATCAAGAGTTTTGGATAAGGTCTGTCATGGGACTCACCCAACCAAAACAGCTTGAGATAGGGAGTCTAGAAGGAATGCTGCAGGGCAAGCTTAATTACTTGGCCAGATGTTCGTCCTGGCTCTTCCAAAACTAGCCCCCATACAAAAATAATCTGATTCTCCTGAATCTCACAGCTATTCTCAAGGGTGCAAATGGCAGCAGGTGAAGTTGTGGAGACCAGAAAGCCACCCAATCCCCACCCATGTTTTAGTTAAAGGCCACATGCAGTACAAGGCCACATGTGTTGGCTTTTCTCCTTCACTAGATAAAAGTTTCTGTCCTGCTGGAGTGGACAGTAATGAACAAAAAGCCTCTTTTCACTAGATTCACTAACAGAATAGCATTCATTTGAAATTGCATGAGTGCATATGCTTCTTGCCCAGGTTATTTACAGATACTCATTATAAACCTCCAGCAACTGCCACCATTCTCTTCTTTCCTTTTGAAGAAAAATCCTTCATGTTTTCACTATGCGCATCCAATCCCTCACAGAGAAACCAAATACCTACAGCCTCTCAAACCAATAAACTTTTTTTAAGACTTGGCTTTCTGCTTGTTTTATTTACAAGTCTCCTTTTAACAGTGTTTAAAAAGAAAATCATCATCATTTTTCCCAGGATGAACATGAACTTTTGGCAAAAAGATGCTGAAAACAGCCTGATTACAGGACATTCTGGCCATTTTGAGTAGGAGTTTCCACAGCTAAGGTTCTGAAATTTTAAAAATGCCATGAATATCCAGCTACTAAAGCCTTCACTCAGAGTTCAGCAAGCTTCAGTGACCCTGATGAGCACAGCAGCTTTGGCATGGCAGAAAGGCAGGTCCTAAGGTAGCCTAATCTCAGAAAATTAAAAGCTTTGAAGATTAAGAGCAGGACCTTGAAATGACCCAGACAGAAACAGAGAGAGACTAAATGGTTTCTGCAGCCAGTCCCTCCCAGACAGCAAGCTGCTGTTAAGCTCCCAAGATCTGCAGCCAGAAGGTCCAGCTCAGGAGCACTCCAGCTCAGTGTCTTGTTCTCAGAACTGTAAGGCCCAAAAATTGAGTTTAATTTGCTAGAAATACAGGACAAAGAAGACATTACTGACTGCATTTGCTACCCTATGTCCAGAATATTCCAGTTTTATGAATAACATCACATAAACTGCATTTACCGTGAAGTAACAATGTTAAGTCCTACAGAGAAGCTTATCCCACATACTGCCCAAAGCTCTGGTGGTTCTTGTTTATCTTTTGTTTTCTCACAAAACATGGACAAAAATGAAATGCAGAAATCCATCTGAAACCTCACTTTCAAGCACCAGTTCCATGTGTTTTGTTGTTTTTTTTTCCCCCCCGGATAGCTACCACAGAGAAAATTAAAATTGTGTTTCAGGAACAAAACATATCATTGATTTCACATGCCCAAAACAAGCAAAAAAAATAAAACAAGGTGGATAATAGCTTGCTATTTCAAGAGCAAAGTCTGGCAGGAAAAGCATCAAATGGTTTCTCACTTGCCTGATTGCTTGGCAGTGCCAAATTGCTACTGTGGAGTGTTAAAAGTAGTGAAGTTAAAATTATCAGAATTATCACAGAGACACCAATGGAAGGGAAAAAATGTGACAATTCAAAATGTATTGCTACCCCTCAAAAAATCCTTTAAATTACTTGCTTTCAGCTCATTATAAAGTTAGTTGAAAATTTGAACTTGCTGTTCTTGGCAGTGATTTTCATCATCTATGCACAAAACTGAAGACTGTATCAATTTCTACACTCAACACTCCTATTGCATAGGAAAGGAGGCTTGTATTGGCTACTCTAATCGACAGACTCCCTTCTAACTGGTTTATAATAGAAGAGTTTTTAATCTTGTAATGGTTATAAAACGTGCCCCAAACCGGGAGGTGCAAATAAAACATACACAAATGCACACACATGAATGTCTGGAAAATATTATTTAAAATGCTTCTCCACATAAAATAATCTTCAGAGGCACAGTTCAGATTTATAAGGCATATTCATCAAAGGCAAGAGAGCTACCAGAAGTGGAGAAGGAGTATAAGCAAAAGGCCTGTGTCTCCTACTGTTAACAAACTCTGACCAATTCAAAATTCAGTTAAACACACCCATAAAATAATCACAACTATCCAGACCAATATAGTAACCAGAAATGGGAAAATAGATCTAGACTTTCTGTTCATTTTATATCTTAAGTAACACAATCACCATTTTTTCTTCAAGAAAGCAAATCTCCTATGTGCATTTACACAAACACACACTGATGCTAACTTCTGCTTTCACTTTCAGTTCTCAAAGAGATGATTATGGAAACTGTGTCATAGCAATCCACGTGTGCCAGCAATAATTAAATTGGAAAAAAAAGCAAGAGAGGAGAATATTGAAAAAAAACCATGCACTCCCATCCCTTGGACTGGTTCAATCAATTCCAGGATTAAAAAAAGCAACCAATACAGGTCTTTTCTTCAAAAATATATATGGAGGACTTAACTTATCAAGGCAAAATAAATTGAGTTTTTAACTTCAGGAACACCACCCCAGTATAATCCTCTACATGACTAATATCATAAGAAAGATCTCAGAGTTCTCCAAACAAACCATCCTCATTTATCAAGTTTCAAAGAACTATAAAATCTTACTAGACTAATCAAGATATTCATAGATTTCTTTACACTAGGTCATATTTTAGAGAAACTGTAAAATTGAACGTAGAGAAAAGTCATAAAATTCTTTATCATACAATGGGACAGACATATAGGCATACAAGGGAATGATTTGTATTTTCTCTTCCTATGCTGACCTGAACACATGAAGTTAGCCACATGCTTATTTACAAGAAATTTAGTAAATGTTTACTTACCCAGCATCCTCCTGGAAGCCTTCTAGTTCATCTCTTTGCTCTGCTAGGGTGGATTCTAGATCCAGATAGGTACCATTATGAGACAATTGCAGGGTGCAGTCATCAAGCTGTAGAACAAAATTCAGACCATCAGATTAGAGCAGTCTTTTTCTCTAACATACCTCTAACATTGCCTTCCTATTTTCCATGTCCCCAGACAAGATCTCCCTAAAACAAACAATATGTTGGGAGCAGGTAAGAAAAATTTTTTGGCAATTTACTCAATTCCAAACCCATGTTCCCTAGACCATGCTTGCTCACAACAATACCAACACAGCTAACACAATGAAATTTATTAGAACATACAGAAGAAGATTAGAGGGCTTTAGCACAGAGCCTTTAAAATGTAATGCAGAAAGAGAAGTTAATTTCAATGTGTATTTAGGATATAAATTATAGTTCTCTGCTCTTACAGTACAGTTGTAAGTAGAGTTTCTGAGCCCCTGGATGAAGATAGAAGGAAGAAATAGCTGTTTTGTCAGCCACTGAATGGCACCTGTGAGGACAGATATAGCCAAGAGACAGTGCAAAATGCGGCAGCCAAGAGTTGGGGTCCTACAGTAAGGGCAAGTACACTCAACCAAGTTACAGATTTTCTGGCATTCTGCTTTTAGGGCCAGGCACTAACCAGCCTCAGAAGGTGTAGGAACAACATTCCTAGGCACTGGGTGGGGGGAGGACTGGAAACCTGTGCCAGCTTCTACAAAAGTACTGAGGTAATCAAGGACCAGACCTGAAAGCAGAAATCTGCCCACAATGATGCTAGGGAGGGAGGGAGGGATTAATAAACTATCTTTATTTCTTTTCTGTTTTCCTTCATCTTCAAGTTTTCCATTAATTGTTCCAGCTGTTAAAAAGAGGCAAATTTGACCAAATTTAGAAATTTTCTGGGGTTTTATTTGCAGGGTGCTCATCACAATAGAAGACCTAGAATGAATCATCCCACAACTCTGGCCAACTCATTGACCAGGAAAACAAAATAGTTACTGATCGAGAGGGAAAACAAAAGAAGCTGGGAGTTAGAAAGGAACATGACTTCCTCTCTCGCCATGACATAACTCAGTGTCAAATAACAAATAATGAGGAAAAAGCCTTCCCAGAGAACAAGACAACATTTACCAAGGGGCAAGTGAACGTACAGGGTTGTCTTACCTCACCACTAGGGAGGTAAGTGACCATCTGCTCAGAGAATCCAGCCCAGAAGCATAGAAATGGACATCAGGGAGGAACGCACTGCTGGGACCATCATGTGCAGCACTGTACTGAGGGTCCTTTTGTAACTGCTTCCAAGCTCACAAATATTGTAAGTTCCGGATATGTTGTGCTACTAGATACAAAATCCAGTCTGACAGCCAAACAGAACAGAGAACCATTAAGGCTGGAGAAGACCTCTATGATCATCAAGTCTCACTGTTAACCCAGCACATGTTAACCACAAAAGCACGTTCCTCCATGCCACATCCATATGTCTTTTGAACACTGCAGGGATGGCAATTCCACCACTTCACTGGAGAGCCTGTTCCAACACCTGGCCACTCTTCCAGTGAAGAAATTTTTTCTAATATCCAGTCTAAACCTCTGCAGGTGGAACTTGAGACCATGTCCTCTTGTCACAGAATCAGAACAGTTTGGGTTGGAAGGAACCTTAATCATCCCCTTCCAACCCCCTATAGTCATAGTTTTACTGCTGCACAATGGGTTCCACTTCCTCCCGTTGGCTGCCCATGCTGCATGTGTATGTGTAGATGCACTTCATTTGGGTGATCAATCCCACTGCCTTTTCATGGGAAGAAGCTCCAATTCCTGCATGAACATTCCCAAGTGCTTTTGCAGTTTCTAGTACATCAGTAACCCTTGCTGCTGCATGGATCTCCACCCCCTACCACTAACGAGGCAGCAGACCAAAGGACCTCATTAGCACACTGTCTCTCAAACAGTGGCATGCTGCCTCCAGGTGTCTCTTCAGTGATCATGATTTGATCCCGTCACCCCTCCAAATCTTGTTTAAAGCTGTAACTGCACCAAAGGGAAAACAGCCGCAGCCACAAGGCTGCAACCGGGTTTTCTGGTTCTGTTTGTTGTTAATGCTGTAGTTGTTGTTTGTTTATTATAAACACTAGTAAAGAACTGTTACCCCTATCCCCATACCTTTTTGCCTGAGAGCTCGTTAATTTCCAAAATTATAATAATTCAGAGGGAGGGGGTTCATATGCTCCATTCCAAGGGATGCTCCTGCCTTCCCGAGCAGACACGTCTTTCAAACCAAGACAATCAAAGAACCCAAAATGAAGATGGTTTCATTCCTCTGGATTTTGCAAAAATAACCTGACAGATTCTTTGCATGCCTCCATCTACCAAAAGGCAACCACGGCAATGGTGGTGTAACCATACATCCCTGCTGCAAAGGCCACTTTGAGAAGAGTCAAATATTTAACACCATACTTCATGCCCATCTTCTGCCACAGGTGTCAGCCAGTGACTCCCTGAAAGAGTGAGCAGGGGTCTGAAACAGCCAGTGACTCAAGAAAAGGAAATGACCACCCTTTATCACTTCTGTGGAATTCTTTTTTCTGCTCTTTTTAATACATAGAAAGAAAATCAATTAAACTCTATCCTTGATGAATTACCTCTTTTAATTTCCCATCCAAGCTTTGATTTTCAGTACCTGTTCAGGAAAAGCCTAATAAGCAGCCACTTGTCTTATCTGGCAGTCAATACCTAAATTTAGTCACTCTGTTTCCTGTCACTGATTTATATACAAGAAAGGAAGACAAGCAGTGTATTCTGGATTAGCTGTGTTGGAAATACTGTAGAAAAGCTCATTCACAATTAGTGATAGAGTGCGACTTTTGCAATTTGAAAGAAAAGTTCAACCTCTGGAGAAAGGGTGGAGAGAGGAGGTAAAGTTGTTTTTAAAACTTGTTCCATTTCTTTGGCTTTTCTTTTTTGGATTTTTCCCTGGTAAAGGAGTAAGCCATTAAATATGGTGACATAAGATTTTACTCTGATTCCTAGAGATTAAAGAAAACAAAGAACCTTCAAGTGCAACCCTCTAATACTAAAAATACAATAGCAGTGCTACTCTGTCTCTTTCCAGTTACAAAGGAGATTATTAACCTACACTAATTCAAAATACACTCTTCAGAAAAGAAAGACTAAATACTACTCTGGGAAACTTTTTCCAAGTAGTTCAGGGTATGTAATGAAATGCTAATTTATTCAAAGTAATGCCAAAAGGCAAACTTCTAATTAGATAAATGTTGTGCTGTCTCTATGGAGATTAGGAGATTTGCCCACAATTTCCATTTATACTGCATAATTAGAGAAAAGAAGTTGTGCCTTACTAATATCTTGTGACTTTAGTGGACAAAAAGCACTCTGGGAACAGGAAGTCCTTCATGGACAAAATAAGTAAGAATAGTACATTGTACCTACATTCATCTTATTTTCATAGTTTCAGCTGAACATGGCATTCATTTGGGCTTTAAGGCACTGTACAACGCATGCTATATTTGTTAACAGAAGTTATGGTAATGAAAGAAATGGCAATATCTTTTATTTCCCTTAATTCTGAGTCTTGCCAAAAAGTTGGGTGTTTTTTATTCTCTGTCATGAGTACACACAAAGATGGAAGTGATCAAAACAACACTTTAAAAGTTAAGGTAAGTATTAAGGCAATAAACTCTTAAAATCTTCCTTATATAGGATCAGTTTGCTACTCTGCCTCCAGCTTCACTTGTACACATATATTACAGGCAGAATACAAAAAGAGAAGCCACTTTATGAATTATTTTTAATTAGTAAATTGCCTGCATTTTTCAACACAAAGGGTGGCTGATGTTCTCTCATTAGTGCTTATCAGCAACAATTCAGGATGTTGGTCCCTCCCCTCTGCTCAACTTTAATCCCAAGTTTATCTGCTATACATCACTTATCCTGTCTCTGGAGACTGTCACAAATAGCCCCATCTAGCTAATTCATTACATGCTTCTCCATGCTTGATCATAATTCCCATTGAAATCCTTATCAAAAACATCTCTTAGGAAAATCAAGAGGCAGAATTCCTACAAACAATCTTTTAAAGACTATTTAACTGAGTTGCTTTACATCATCATGAATGAGACTTCTATTCAGCTCTTGGGAATTTATTTTATTTAACCTTTCTTATTCATAATTTTCTTTAACTGTTCAGTATTCCTTACTAGTCTCAAAATTCTGATCTGCATTCTGTTATTAAACTGTATAATTCATTTATACTACTGCCAAAAGGTGAGATTGATCAAGACATTTTCAAAATCTTGCAAAACCATTTGTTCTAAAAATCTCTAACCCATCCCTTCAAATTGCTTATCATTTTTTGCATGATACTCGACTGTACTGCCAAGAAGACCCAAAAGGTTGATACAAGTCATTTAAATGGAACTCATCCTGTAGGCTTTTCCAAACTTTCCAATAATCACATTAAAAGAATACTACCAGTATTGTGGAACCATAAATAGAAATAAGCACCATCAAATGAGACAAAAATAATGCTACTTTGCTGAGTAAAACACAGGCTTACTCCATAATCAGTCACCTGCAAGATTTCAAAGGCTTTGATTTTAGTATAAGCATTAAATGGTATCAAAAAGCCATAAAAAACCTATGTGTTCATTTAAATTACATTCTCATCTTTGCAAATGAACAGTTTCTTTGGAAAACATCCATGGTATATTTTTGAATACCTATGGAAATTTTTGCAGTCTCTATGAAGAGTGGGACTATGAAGGAGTAGCCTCATTCACACAAGTGAAGGAACAAAAACACATGTAAAAGTCAACAAAATAAGTGCTTTAGTCAGACTCACCAGCTGTAGATAGTCAGACCTGTGCACCAGGTTTACAGGAAGGAAGCAAAAAAATTAAGACTGTCTGTACACAAATCATCATAGTGCAAAGCTCTCATAGCTCCTCAGTGATTTCTCATGGGCAGCCCCTCACAGCACAGCCAACAAACTCCAGCTCTCTCCTCACCCAGATAACTCACCCTTTTGTAGCACTCATCTTCTTACTGGACTCAGCTGTGGCCTATTAAGAGCAGGCCTGTTCCTAATCTTTGGTAATTAGCACAGCTGCAACTCCTCAGGTGTGAGACTACCTTCTGCACTATTCTCTTCCATTCTATCCCTCCACAGTCATCCTCATTAAAAATGTAACTGATGTGCTAATTATCATCTTCAGTTCAGACTGAAATGGTAAGATCTGTACTCTGTCATGAGTTTCAAGATCAGTTTCAAGAAGTAGTAGTTGCTTAGGTGCTGATTCACTGATTTATAGCGGTCTATTTGAACAAGAGGAAAACCTGGAAAAGGCTTCTTAAGCAGCACTGACCTCACTAGCTACTCAGTGATTTTCCATAACTGACCAGAAACATAGAAACAGTGAGACAACCAGATGCTTGTGTACAACAGCCTGACGTGTAAATAGAGCAACTAAATGAAACCATTCTTTCTGTAATAAAAGTTCTAGAAGAAGAACAGAGAGATGTTTGAACTTTTTCAGATTGTATCTGGTATCCACACAGTGGTAACTGATCCATACCACCCACACACTACAGTACCTATGCTGCAACCAAAACTGGCACAAATGGAAAGCATGAAAGCACCATGCACACAAAGCTAAACACAACCATCCAAACAGTTCCATATATATACATGGATATAAATTATGCATGTATTTTAGATAGTTTTCCCTGCAGTTTTAAAACAAAAAGTAACAGTTGCCTAAATTTGACAGACACATCTAAAACAACTGAAGAGGAAGTACATAAAAAGAGCATAAGATTACAAACAACAGTTAGACTGTTATATATTTATACCTACACTGGTTAAAGTTTCACTTAGTTGAGCACAATTCATTATGCAAAAGCAAATAAACATCTGATTAAAAAGTTAAAATTTGAGGATATTTAGGAGCAGAGCTTCTTACTCCTTCATATTTTGCCATTTCCCCCATTATGGAGTGAAACTGTACCACACAAAAGGATAGAGGTATCCTGGCTTCAATTATTGCCAGGAACAAGCATAACAAGGTCAGAGCTGCAGAGCTTGATCCTGGCCCTAAACCAAGGGTCACGCCCTCCTCACCACCACATGGAGAGCTCTCAGCAGCAACACAGCAACACACCCATCAGCAAAATTGAACACACACAGGTTGGAGAAACCTGGAGCAACCCACTCATGCAAGTGTTCCTTATAGGCTACCAGTAAGTCAAGAACATAGGGCAGAAGCTCAGTTTGTTATCTTCTGTCTCAGGTCACCATATCTGGCTAATAGTGGCTAGTTCCTTATCCTGTGGGGCAAAGATAGTTCATAAAACAATATTAAGCTTAAGAAGACTCAAAATAGATCAATAGTAGTATCCCTGTGATTATTTTTTTCTCATTTCAAGCACTGACTCACAGAAAAAGATAACAGCCATTTTTCTTCATTAGGAAGTCCTTATTGCCATGCAACAGGAAAGCTATTTTTTTTAAATTTCACAGTTGAAGCACATCACCAAAAGGAGCAAAGAATAGCAGGGGAAAAATAGGAGCAGCAAGAAAAGGTATTGAATCAGCCAGTTACCTGATGCTGATAAATGACTGCTGCCACTTTCAGAAACTAGTTAGGTAACAGAAATTAAAGTAAATTTAAAAAAATATAAATGTGCATTCAGTGATTATTTTCATCTACTGCCTTCATCTTCTTGCAATGCAAGAGAAATACCAAGCAACCAAGCACCAGGGGTGTGAGGAGAGAAGAACAGAGCAATTCCACACACTGAGGACTGCTGCGTGCTCCTCCTCACGCACCCTTACGAGACTCCATGTACACACCAGTCTCCTCACTCACGAAGCCCACTGGGCAAATAATTCAGTGCATAGTCAGCCCATATTTTACTATGCCAAAAGAAACTCACACATATCTGCTTTCCTTCAGAAGGCTTTGATAGGCAGCAGTATACATCCAAGTGGATGTTCCTTGGTTTTAATGTCTCTGTCTCATGGCAGCAGTAGGCTGGCAGAGGTTAAGGCAGGGAAATGGCAGATGCACCCTACTGCCATATCAAAAAGACACAGCAGACCCACAAGCCATTCTCTTCTTCCCTGTTTATTCAAAGACCACAGAGTTGTACTTTTTCAACAAACAATCATGAGAAATGGTCTTTTCTCACCTCCTGAGAATCTATTCAGAAGAACATCTTTTGAACAAATCTCTCTAAATGGCAGGACCAGTAGATTGAATGAGGTGATTCTCCACCTCTGCCTGAGACCCCAGCTGAAGTACTGCATCCGGTTCTGTGGTACTCAGCGTAAGATGTGGACCTATCAGAGGGTTCCAGAGGAAGGCCATGAAGATGGTCAGAGGGCTGGAACACCTCTCCTGTGAAGAAAGGCTGAGACAGCTGGACTTGTTCAACCTGGAGAAGAGGAGGCTTCAGGGAGACCTCACTGAGGCCTCCCAGTACTTAGAGTGCTTGTAAATAAAAGGGAGAGCAGCTTTTTTTATGAGTAGATAGTAAAAGGAGAAGGGAGAACAACTCTAAACATGAGGAAAGATTTAAATTAGATATTAGAAAGAAATTCTTTACTCAGAATAGTAAGGCACTCTAACAAGTTTCCCAGAGAAGTGTAAATGTGCCATCAATCAAAATATTCAAGGCCAGATTGGATGGCCTAATCTAGTGGATGACATTGCTGCCCATGGCAAGGGGTTGGAACTAAATGATCTTTAAGATCTCTTCTAACCCAAACAGATCTATGATAAATATGAACAAAGTGTGACCAAGTTGGCAGCCAGTGTGTGTGCCAAGATATAGCCAAGTATTCTTTTCTATTTAAATAGAAGTAGGCACACCTCAAACATTTATCAAGGATTCCAACAGTAATCAAGGATTCCATTCATAGGACAAAGGTGTGAGTATGAGATGAGAGGAGGGTACTCTCATTTACTGGTGTTAGTACAAAACACCAAAACCACTAAACTTTGCAGTTACTCACTGGAATCACAGCCAGCTCTCACCAGATTTCCAGTAATTTGAGCTAGACCCACTGGACAGATTACTTTGTTCATTTGGTTGTTTCCAAAATTTACAGAGAAAGGGAATGAGAGAGGGAGAGATTAGAGAAATCCAGTATCAAACTGCAGAAATAAAAATCCTTCTTCAATTCTAGCCTTTGGCACAGCCTCTGAAAATCCTTATCTTACTCAAATGTCTTAGCTCAGCTTTCATTTAAACATGATTGGGTTACAATTGTTCTTATTAGTGGTGGTGCACTCCTTATTCATCTACAGCATGTTCTGCAGAGTAGGATTGATGAAAAGCAAAGTTTCTTAACGCTCAGTTTTCCCTTTCTAAATCCAAAGCCTTGTTTGGCTTTACACATCACGAGTCTGACACATTCACACACTCGAGCTATGCAGTTCTTAAACATTCTCCCTTCTGGTTCAGCTGTTTCCAACACAATGGGAATCCTGTTACCAGGGCCATCAAGTCTGTTTTCCCTTTGCATTCCCATATCCCCTCTTCTTTAAAAAAACCAATTACTCCTCAGGAAAAGGCAGAAAAAACAGCTCTTCCTACTCACCAGCACAAAAGTATTCTATATTTCTAAGCAAAGTAGTACAAATTGATTGGCAGAAATGAATATTTAATACTGTGTCATCCAAGACCAAGCTTCACATGAGAATGACCACGCTGTTCTCAGAATGTGCCATATTTTAATGTTTTTCAAATTTTATTGCAGATCAGCAGATTCAGGTTTTCTGTACCTGCACACAGTGGTCCTTTGGTGGCACTTTAAAACATAACATGGCTGCTGTCACTGTTAGTTGTCACAGACTAAGAAAAAATAGGAATGGCCTAATTGCATCCCACAGATCACAGAAAATGCAAAAATTATTTATCCAACTTCAGTTACAAACAACTGCTCTCTTGTGTGCCCTTTCTCATGTGAGTAGGTGCTACCTGGTCTGTGTCATGTCATCATCACTTTGGGCAATATGATGCAGAAAGAACAAAGCACCTAGGCCAGGACTGATGCCACACAACTTTCTCGAGTAAAAAGCCTGACATTTATGAGATAAAAGGAAAGCAAATAATCTGTAGGTAAGCTACATGTTACTGCCCAAAATCAACAGTGGACACTAAAACTACTCTCATTTTCACCTACGACAGCAACCCCACACACCATCACTATCTTGATCTAAAAGCCCTGTGTGCCAAGCAGCTCCACTGCAATTACTTGAAACTAAGTTGTACTCCCTCCCCATACCTTTTTAAAGCTAATTTTGTAACTAAAAGTATCTTCTAAAAACAACACAAAAACCTATCCTTTAAAATTCCAACTAAACCAGTATGTCTGTGAGGTCAGAGTTTTAAAAGTAAGGTCAGGCACAGGGGCTATACAGAAGGTCATTTTTGGTGATGGCAACTGTGCCACATTCAGTCATCCATGCTCACAAGTCAGTGGTTGCTGAACTCTACCAAACTCACTCTTCCATACTCATTTAGAGGTTGATGGAAAGACCCCTAATAACATCCTAGATCTTAAACTTTACATTATAAGAAGTAATCCAGCATGTACAACAGTATCCCAAATTTTTCAGCCCTTTAGGAGTGATTAGCCTATCTTGTAGGAGTAGTTATTAATGCTAATGCTCATGTGTTTTATTTTTAGCACAGTAATTGCCATTGTCAAAACACTTCATAAACTACGCTCACTTTGCAGAGCTTATGTGCAGTCACATTGACCGAGCCATGCCTTCATGCAAAGGATAATTCAAAGGTTTGCAAAGCTGGGCATAGGGACACAGGAGCACAATCATTTTAAAAGGAACTGCTACTCTGATATGGAAATGGTGGTATTTTGAACAAAGCCTGCACTCCTAGTCTGAAACAGCAGCTTTTATCTCTGGTCTGGTAGACGCCACAAAATACTCCTGGGGTCAGGTAATACAGGGCATGAAGTGAAACATAAATGCCACATTAGATCCTCAAGAGCCACTGGAAAAATACACTGCCAATAAAAATATTCTGCTGAAATAACAAAGACATTGAAAACAAACACAGAAAGCTGTTATATTAATATTATGGGTTTGACATAAGAATAACAAAAGGAAGTTCAGAGTTCAAAATTCTGAAACTGCTATTTCAGAGGTCTCAAATACAGACAACACCACAGCGAACACGTAATGAGTGGATGCCTACCTGTTGCTATTCTTGGGCAGCTTTGTCACCAACTCTCAGACCTTTTGCTTTGCAGTTCCCTTTAACACACTGTTCCCCAGGGACCAATTTAGAATTTATTACAGTATCTGCATCCAAGTGTGACACCACAGCTTCCAACAGCAGCCACATAGGCATTGTTAGAAAGCACATGATTACTCAAAATGTCAATAGTCATGGAACAAGACAGCTAAATTCATTTAGCGTTTAGTGCAATGTTTACTATTAACTAAAAAAAAAGTAATTGAAAAAATTTAAAATAATTGCATTTCTGCATTTTAAAAAACCCTGATAATAGCAATGGGATGGAGAACTAACACACCTTATTCTAGCATTTTAAGTTATATAATTCGAGATGACACACCAACCAAACAGGCAACATAATTCAGCAAAGTCAAATTTCAACTAAAAAGCTATATCTCTTTAACTCAAAAAACCCACATTTTTCTCACAGCAAACATAACAAACCTATATCATGAGAATAACTTAACCTCTGCATCTATTCAAACTTTTTGGCATCTAGATTTTTCAAATCACTTTCCTCAATTTGTTCAGCTTTTCCTAACTAAGATGAAGAGCTAGCTCTCCTCACCTTCATGATTAAGGACATCTTCAGCTGAACAGAAAGGAGAGAGGCCATAAAACCAAGATTCTTTATTTGAAAGTATATTCAGCTTTTTGGCTGATACACAGGGGATGTGTACAGCTGATAAGATTCCATTAACATTTGGCTGGAATTACTGTGAAGGTATCCAAGGAAATGGAAATAATCTCAAAGAAGGAGATAGGTCAAGAAAAGTGAGAGGAGGAGGAGGAGAGACAGGATTAGGTTCAATGAAGTTTATCATCTGAGGAATCCTTAGTTCAGATTGTGTGTATCTGTGTGTAGGAAAAGCACTGAGTTAAAATATCAGAAATCATTATTTTAAATGTAAATAGTAGTCCAGGAAGGCAAAAATGATAACTACTTCATGATAATTCCACCTCTCTTTTGTGCATCTCTTATTAAACTGAAAACTGAATATTTCATATTTGAAAAAGGATTTTTGTAGTCACGTAGGAGAATGAATGTATAAATTGCAGCCTCTTATTCTTAACATATAACCCTGAGTAAAAACTTTCTATTGATATCCTCCATCTTGCACACAAGGATTATATCATTACTATTCTAAATGCACTTGGGACACTGCAGGTAGCTCACTATTCTATCACAAAACTAAAATACTGGACTAC
>NW_005054311.1:1291502-1312406 GCF_000277835.1 Geospiza fortis | reverse complement strand
CCCATTTTGGCTGTGGTGGTTTCATTGCCATAACTGGCTCAACACCTACTAGACAATAAACCAAAAAAAAAAATTATAGCAAGCAATAACACCATGTGTAGATGGCATTTCTATCTATATGATCCACATCGGCACTTTTTTAAAAATGGTGCAGCTGAAATGTCAAGTCATGCAATAAGATGTACTTAAAATCAGTATTTGATAGAGAGGTTATTTGCATCTGTGAGCACTTCTCTATGAAAAATCAAAAATAAGGAAAAATGAGAAAGGTAGGGGCAAGATACCAGGCCATTTGAAAGCCTACAGCATGAAGGTCCTGGGGGAAAGAAGACAGCTTCAGAAGAAGAGGAGTAGGGAACAGTTCTGGAACAACAGCAGTTCTAGTAAAATTCAGAAATCTTTGAGGGCCAAAAGAGATGGGGAGTTAATGAGAGTAAGAGACTAAGCCAGCAAAAGATATAAGAAGCCCAGGATAAAGTGTCTTGTTATAATCAAACTCTGACTCAGAAGCTTCTGATCAGGTGTCTGAAAGCTAAAATCCCAACAACAATAACAACAAAAACTAAAAAAACTAGCACAAACCCATAGGTTTAGATAGAAGAAAATACACTAAACATATTCACACAAAGGGTTTGCCTGAAATACAAAATAAAATAAAGTATGACAACACTATCAAAGAGAACATCATACATTTGTCAACAGAATCATTTTTCAGACATAGCCGGAACCTTGGAGGTTTAAATGAAAGATCTGCTCTACTAACAATATCATAATGAGTACAGTCATCAACTCTTCCTAATACTTAGACTGCCTCTTAAAGGCTTTGTGGTTTCTAAACCAAACATCAATTGGGATGTCATTAAAAGAGCAAGATTAAAGTTTATGAGAATGAAACTTAATATAAGAAGACTGAAAAATGGGGGAAATACGTGTATCCTGCAGACTTTCTTCTTAGCTTCAAGATTTTAGAAAAGCACAAAGGATCTCAAGTCACATTTTCTACCCTTAAGCAGGATTTATTTGGCACTTGTACTTCATTTTTTTTTTAAATCAGTCATTTTGTCCTTGTTTGATTAGCTGCCAAGAAGTTTCAAACCTCAGCTTTAAAACAGTTGTCTGGACTAGAATAGGCAAACAAAAAAAAAACCCTCTGAATTCATTAGGATAACATCTGAATAACACTAAAACAAAAAACCACACTGTTCAATGCAGTTACAAGTAAAATAATAGGTTTGTGGGGAAAGAATGAATGCAACACTACCAGCCATATCTCAACAATACTCATTCCTTGCTTACACTCTGATCACCCTGTTTCAAAGTTCATCAGGAAAATAAGTAGAAAAAAATGGCTTTAATAATGAATCCCTGATCTATTTTCCTTTACAGTGGACAGACTCTAAAAGACACATGGAGGACTAGCTGATCCCCTAAGAGGAAAAAAAAAGACTGGAATAGCTTGGGGAAATAGCAAGTGAGGATCATGGTACTCTAGAATACCAACAAAAAGAAAGCTAATTATGCTTTTAGCCTGATGGAAATGCAAAACTGTTTAAAAGTGAACATTCAAAACATTACATAATGGGCCAATAAAGCTCTTAATTAGAGCAAAGCTTAGATATCAAATCTAGTTAAATACTTTTAGGAATTGGAAGATTAATTTTTTGTACTTAAGATCAAATAAAACACATATGTTTCAAGACATCAGCCATCCAACATCTATTATTTAAATTGGTTCATTAGGGTGGCACTCAGTATAGGTTACAGACTCATAGGATGGTTTGCATTGAAAAGGACCTTAATCATCATCTAGTTCCACCCCCCTGCCATGGGCAGGGACACCTTCTGCTGCACAAGGCTGCCCAAATCCCCATCCAACCTGGCCTTAAAAACTTCCAGGGATGGCATATCTACAGCTTCTCTGGGCAACCTATCCCACTGCCTCCCCACCTTCACTGTAAAGAATTTCTTCCTAATATCCAATCTAAACTCATTCTCTTTCAGTTTAAAGCCATTCTGCCTCGTCCTGTCACTGCAGGACCTTGGAGAAAGTCCCTGTCCAGGTCTCTTACACCCTTTATAAGTACTGGAAGGTGCTGTACAGTCTCCCTGCAGGCCTCTCTTCCCCAGCCTGAAGAGCCCCAACTCTCATAGCCTGTCTTCAAAGGAAAGATGCACCAGCCCTCTAAGCATCTTTGTGGCCCTCCTCTGGATTCTCTCCAACACATCCATGTCTTTCTTATGCTGGTGGGCCCAGAGCTGAATGCAGTACTCCAAGTGAGGTCTCACAAGAGCAGGGTATCTCTAGATGGCATCCCTTCCCTCCACATGACCCAGTTGGGTGTCATCAGTGAACTTGCTGAGGGTGCACTCGATCCCACTGCCCATGCCACCAACAAAGATGTTGAACAGCGCTGGTCCCATTACCATCACCTGAGGAACACCACTCACCACTGGTCTCCACCTGGGCACTGAACCATTGACTGCAACCCAGACAATTTCTCATCCACTAAGTGGCCTGTCCATCGAATCCATGTCTCTCCAGTTTAGAGAACAGGAGTTTGTATGTGACTTTGTTGAATGCTTTGCACAATTATGGGTAGACGATGGCAGCTGCTCTTCCCTCACCCACCAACACCAGAACCTCATCACAGAAGGCTACCAAATTTGTCAGGCATTATTTGCCCTTAGTGAAGCCATGTTGGTTGTCATCAATGACGTCATGATTTTCCATGTGCCTCCGCATAATTTCCAGGAGGATATGCTCCATGACCTTGCTGGGCACCAAGATAAGACTGACTGATACGTAATTCCCTGGGTTATGTTTCCCCTTTTTCAAACAGTCAACCTTCACCAGAATGCCACAGCTTCTCAGATACAATGGATAGTGGTTCAGCAACATCATCGCCAGTTCCATCAATACTCATGAATGAATCTCATCAGGTTCCATGGATTTGTGCACTTTCTGGTTCTTTAGATTATCTCAAACCTGATCTCCTACAACAGGCAGCTCTTCATTCTCACAGTACCTCCCTTTGCCTTCTGAACCCTGGGTGGCATGGCTGGAGCATTTGTCATCTAGACCTAGGTAAAAAAGTCATTGAGTACCTCAGTCTTTTCCATATTTTGGGTCTCCAGGTCTCCTGTTTCCTTCCATAGAAGGCTAACATTTCCCTAATCTTTCTTTAATCACTGACGTGCCTGCTGAAACTTTTGCTGTCCTTGACATTCCCAGCCAGATTTAATTCTGTCAGGGCTTTAGTATTCCTAACCCAATTCCTGCTTGGCTGCTTGGATGATTTCCTTGTGTTCCTCCCAGTCTACCTGTCCTTGCTTCCACCTTCTGTATGCTTCTTTTTTGAGTCTAAATTTGCCCAGATGCTTCTCGTTCATCCATGAAGACCTCCTGGTGGTTTTGCCCGACATCCTTTTTTTGGGGACGCATCACTCCTGAGCTTGAAGAAAGTGAACCTTCAATATTAACCAGCTTCTCTGGGCTCCTCCTTTCTCCAAGGCTTCATTCCATGGTAGTCTACTAAGCAGCTCCTTGAAGAGACCAGACTGCTCTTCTGAAGCCTAGGGCAGAGAGCTTGATGTGCATCCCCCTGGCTGCCCCAAAGATCTTGAACTCCATCAGTTCCTGGCCACCGCAGCTGAGGCTGCCCTTAAGCTTCACATTCCCCATCAGCCCCTCCTTGTTGGTGAGAATAAAGTTCATCATAGCACTCCTCCTCAAAGGCTCCTCCATCACTTGGAGAAAGAAGTTATCATCAACATATTCCAGGAACCTTCTGGAGTGCTTCTGCCCACTGTGTTGTCCCTCCAACAGATAATGGGATGGTCAAATTCCCCTTTGAGGACCAGAAATTGTGAACATGAGGCTTCTCCGATCTGTCTACAGAGGGCCTCACCTACTTGGTCTTCCCACTAAGGCAGCCTGTACCAGACCCCCACTACAATATCCTCCCTTTAATCTTGATCTATAAACTCTCTGTTGTGTCCTCACTCACCCCTAGCCAGAGTTCCATGCACTCCAGATGGTCACTGACTAGTGGTCAATATCCCCTCCTTGTGTCCCCTCTCCCTGTCCTTCATAAGGAGCCTGCATCCATCCATTCTAGTCATAGGACCCATCCCACCATATCTCATGCAAGTGGCCAGCTCCTGGCAGGTCTTGGCACTTCCCTGGGATTTTCCCATCTCAGGAAATCCCCCTATATGCTATGATCTCCTCTTCCACTCTGCTGTGGAACATGCCTGCATCACCTCAGTAATCCCTCTAAAACACCTGGCATTAACTACTATAGATCAATGACATCAGCTATCACTTTCTTTAATGCACAAAAGAACAACTAAGTGTGTATTTTGCTATAAGCATAAAAGTTCCTATAAACCAACCCACCTGGAGCCCTTGTTTTCAGGGCTTGCTGCCAACATAAAAAAAGAACCCAAACAACCAAACCTGAATGACCGAAATAAGGCATGAAGAGCAGTTCTGATAAACGAAATGGGTCAAATCCACTTAGACTGCACATGGCTTTCTGCAGTACTTGTCTGGACTTATGGAAGTCTATCTAATTGATTTGAGTGTATTTGCCTGCAAAAAAGACACTGTAAATGGTTGCAGACACCTACAAGACCTACATATGTACATGGCACCTTTATGTAATTATGTGTCATCGTCAGGCAAGCTGGAACTTTGTCAGCTTCAGAGCACACAGTCTCCTGTGTACTCCAGCTCCTGCCCAGCACTCACAACTTGTAACATAGATCATTTTGACAATCTACCTCGCAACAAATGGTTGGGTTTCCTTGCAATGCAATTGGGCATCAAGCTGTCAAAATAGCCCTGGACCAGCTGTTTGGAAGTGTCTGATGGAGATTTGCAACCGAACCCATGCATCATGTGAGAACTCTCCTTTAGAGAGCTGACTACAAGCAAGGAAGGGGAAGATGCTATTTTGAATATTAAACTGTCAAAATTAATTCACAGATGTCCAGGGCTATTGTGCAGATCTGGTCCTTAGGGGTGTGCTCATATGAGCTGGGCAAGACCACAAACAGTTCTCCATTCCCAAATTAATTGATGTATTATTTTGTACCACAGATAAGCCTTCATACCCATGTGGTTGAGAGCTCAGATGTTTCTTGTTGCTGCCTGTAACAAAGTAACTTGGAATACCTCATTACAAACAGAATATGCCCTGAGGCTGTATGGATTATCTGGTCTCGTATTTCCTGGAAGGTGCAGGAACACCACGCTTGCACCCTTCGAAACTAGGGACTTCCCAACTTTGTGGGGCAGGACTTCCCTTAAAAAAAAATGAAAAAAAAAAAGAGAAATAAAAAAACAAACCAATCCTTAATAAGCACACTAAATACCCTGATTTATGATTTTGAGTTAAATGGGAATGTGTATGTGGTTTATGAAAGGAACTCGGCTGCATGAAGACACCTTTAATACTAAAAGTTGAAAAGACTTCTAATGTTTTCACATGGACAAACATGCCCAATGCTTGAAGTTTGGAACAAAGCTAGGAGCAAATTTAAAACAGTGGGAAGAATCACACTTCCCACAGCAGAGGCAACCCTAAGATGGTTAACCCACAGTCACACAGCAAGCTTCTGGCACATCCAGAAAGAGCAAATGTTCTCCCAAGCCTTAGATCAAGGCATTCATCTCAAGATTATCCCCTCTTTCCAAACATGGCCTTTTGGTACTTGTTTTGAGACCCAAAACTCTCAAAACAAAAGTATAGGCTTTCTTCTGACACGAGAATTAATTCTACACTACCTTACGCTAAAAAAAGAATCATGTTAACTAGTAGTGATGAATAAAATAGTTTTCCCTTCCATAAAGCTGCTTTAACCTCATTACAAAAGGGTCTGGCTCAAGTAAAAGGGCAAACTCTCCCTCTGATAAAAAAGCACTCATTTTGAGCAACTAGTAGGAAGACATACCTGTTTCTCACTTCACATATTCCTTCTATAGTCACCATACCTTTCACTGACTTAAAAAAAAGCAGCAGCACAGTGATAAACCACAAAAACAAGTAAACAACACATTCAGGAAAAAAAAAACCAAAACAACAACAGCCATTAGTCTCTCTCTTCAGAATTGATTTCACTATGAATTACAACAAGAACTAATTTACTTTCAGAGTGAGCTTAACCACTATTATACCACAATAACATAACAGAACTTTACCTTGGAGCTGCTGCTATTCATCCTTCCAGTTTCATTCACTACAGGCAAATGTCTCACATAGCTCACACTCTCTAGTGGGAGCTAGCTACAATCAAAAACTCTGAAATACGAAGCACATAGCTTTGTTTTATTCATGGTGCTTTTATTTGCCAATTAATTTGAAAGCAATTTTTACAGTGGGAAGAGAAGCATGGCTTGGCTAAGCTGACCTCTTAGACTACACAGTGAAAGGACAGAGGCATAACTCCTATATAATTTTTAAAATTAACATATAAACAACTGCAGTTTGCAAAGCATCAGAGCCTTTGGTGCCATTCTACACTCACAATGTATACACCAGTGTAACTGTATCAGCTCTGCAGGGATGATGTCATCCTCTCCAAGAGCTTGCAAGTGAAATAAGAAACTAGTTCTTTCAATAAGCAAGAAGGCCCATTCCTTTTGTTTGGCTTTCATAGAATCATAAAATCATTTAGGCTGGAAAAAGACCTTATGATAATCAAGCTAACCATTAACTGTAGCACTGCCAAGTGAACCCCTAAACCATGTCCCCAAATGCCACATTTACACATCTTTCAAATACCTCCAGGAATCATGACTCTGCCATTTCCCTGGGCACCCTGTTCCAGTGTCTGACCACCCTTTTCATAAATAATTTTTTTCTAATATCCAATCTAAACCTCCCTGATGCAACTTGTGGCCAATATCCTCTTGTCCAGTTAGCTGGGAGAAGAGACTGATTCCCACCTCACTACAGCCCCCTTTCAGGGAGCTGTAGAGAGTGATTAGGTCTCCCCTGAGCTTCCTGTTCCCCAGGCTAAACAGCCCCAGCACCCTCAGTTGCTTCTCATGAGGCTTGTGCTCCAGACCCTTCACCAGCTCCACTGCCCTTCTCTGGACACCCTCCAGCTCCTCCATGTCTTCCCTGCAGTGAGGGGCCCAGAATTGGACACAGAAGGTCAGTGTGGCTTCACCAGAGCCTAATACAGGGGGCAATCACTGCCCTGATCCTGCTGACCACACTGTTACTGATACAAGCCAGGTGCCACTGGCATTCTTGGCGACCTGGGCGCACGCTGACTCATGTCCAGCTGCTCTCAACCAGTACCCCCAGGTCCTTTTCCAGTGGACAGTTTGCCAGGCACTCTGCCCCCAGCTTCCAGCACTGCCTGGGGTTGTGGTGACTCAAGGGCAGGACTTGACACTTGTTGAACCTCATGCAGATAGCTTTGGCCCCTCGATTCAGCCAGTCCAGATCCCTCTGCAGAGCCTTCCTAGCCTCCAGCAGATCAACAATCCTGCCCAACTTGGTGTTGTCTTTGAACTTAGGGTACATGCAACCACTTATTTATTATCATTTATTTATTGATGACCATTTATCATCAATAAAGATGCTAAGCAGGACTGGCCCAAATAATGAGCTGTGGGGAACTCCACTTGTAACTGGCTGCCAACTGGTTTGTAACTCCATTCACCATCACTCTCTGGACTCGACCACCCACACAGTTTACCCATTATTTTTTCACTGCACACACAGTCCCCTCTTGAAACGCTAGTCCTTCTCTATTTATAAGGGGTAAAACAAGGATTGAATACTGGGGGTGCATTCAAAAGGCAGTCTGTGAAAGGGGAGACAGTTTTGAAATTCTCCACAGGTGCTTTGCTGTTGTAGTTGGTTGGTACACGGCCATAGAAACCCTGGGCACCCAGGAGCATTCCTGTGGCCACGGATACTCACTCTTCTCCTGCCTGCAGTTCTTCTAGATGACTTTCCACTTCCAGAGCAAAACATAAATTGAAAAAGAAAAAAAAAAAAAAGGCAAAAGCAAGAGGCAACATTCAAGCCCATCCTGGCAATGGTCCAAAGGACAAAGACCGAAACAAAGCACAATCCAACAAAGATCCACAGATTAGGAAAATGCTGGCAACCTAAGTAGAAGGAAGTTTTTGATGACCCAAAAGCCATTGTGAAGCCCAGCTAAAAAGAAAACAACAGCTATGGTTGCTCAGCTTGGCCAGGCAAAAAATAGACAACTCAATCATCCTAAAACAAGAAAATAATGAACATTTTTTGTCATGTAAGAAGAAGGTTCAAAGTAAGAAATTAGAAATACAGGTTTTCCCTCCATAAAAAAAAACAAAAAAAAATTTTAAAGAAGTCCGCAAAAAACCCAACCAAAAAAAAAAAATCAGAAAACATTTTCACTAAGTGTCAGCTCAGTGAAAAAAGCAAGTGTGAGCACAAGACCTTCCTACTCTTTATTTTGAAAATGATACTTCAATTTCTGCACCAGAGGCATTTCAGGTTGGGCTTTTTGAGTCCTTTTTTTCTGAAGCATTTCATTGCTCTTCACTGGTAGAGCAAACATCCTGGTAGTTATTATGTTTAAATACATGCTTCAAACAGTTTTCAGGTTATTTGGTTTTAGACAGAGAAATAAGCCCCAGATGTTTCACTGAGAAGGTTTTCCACCAGGAAATTCATAGCCCTTCCAGATGTCTCACATATCTAAAAGTCAAAACTTATTTTTTTTCATGACAGGCATGAATATGTTCTTTCCAACAAGTTGCTTATAAGATTATTATAAATGTATCCATAGGCTATAGGTGCAGATTGCACCAGATGGATTTGGGATTATTAGAAAGAGTGAGCAGCAACTAAATCTTCCTAGTACCTTCCTCTTAGTAGTGTTTTGCATATCTGTATCCTTGTTTGGCACACTATGGCAAGCAAAATTTGACAGAAACAATCTAATTAAAAATACATCATCTCTATTTATAATTACATGAAGTAGGTTGAAATGAGGGGTGGTTTTCATTTTTGTAAACCTTGAACAGTCTTGTAGCTTTAATGATGTGTAGACCCATCTTTTAGGTAGTAAGATGTAGAACCCTTGATGATCATGTTATTTCAGTAGCCAAAATTCCTATCTCTCTCTGCTTTTCCTCATTGATAGGTAACTTTTGGATGTCTTGCAGGCAGCAACTGCTGCCTTTTCTCCCCACCCTTGCTAACATTGTCTCTGCACCCCAGTTATCAAGTCATCTTCCCTCTCAAATTTTTTGTCATGTTAACATGATCTATCACAGAGTGCTCTGACATTCAGGCCTCAGAGTTCCTACTTCTATTTCAGAACCGAGGAAAGGTTCATCATCTAAGAAAAGAATCCTACTGCTCTTGGCAGCTTTGTCTTTTTTTCCTGAGACAGTGGCACAAAAATTCTCAGCAAGCAATGCTGGGAAGAAAAATGAATACCGCATGCTTTTTTTTAAACAGGAAATATGTCAGCTGTCTTCTTGGGAAGCACTATACAAGATCGGGTTTGCAGGTTTATTTAATGTACTCTTGTTGGATTTTTCTGGCAGCAGCACCTCCTACTCCTCATAGATATACAGGCACAATTCCAGAGAAGATACTGGGACTCTATATGGCCATCTGTAGGAACAGACAGATTTTGCACTCAGATTTTTTAGACAGCCACAAAAATATATTGAGAAATACCAAGCATGAAGAGATGAAGGCCCTGATTTTTCAGGGAGCAAACAAAAAAGTGTTCTCCTCAGTGGGGCAGGAGCGGGGTCTCTATCATTCTCATGGTTATACACCAACTTCTCATTCACACCATAAGCACAGTTCTTCCATAAATCCCCACGGAATCAGCCTTGATACCTCCTGACTCTCAGAGCAAAGCAGAGAGTTCTGGCAACCCAGCAACAAGGATTTGTTTAGAGTATTTGCTTAGAAGGCAGTCTTTTATTGTCTCAATTACCTGATATTCCTGAACACACAGAGAGAAGATCATATTTAACTGATTTATATTTTTTATAAGACCAAATGTACAAAGTTGTATCTTGAGCTGTACTAGCAAAAAATTTTAAATCTTGATTCATTGGGGCACAAAACACTTCTAGTAAAATAATTAAATCTGTGATATTTCTCTTTTTCTCTCTTCTTTTCCAATTGGACACAGTGTTTATTATATGAAATTGCACTACATTTATAACAAGAAATTACACTGATGAGTAACTGGATGAGTAACTGCAAGTCCTATGAACCAACAGAGAAGTTAATAAACACAATTCGTTTGTCCTGACTGCCCTTCCAGAACCATATGAAAACATTGATTACTAGTAAATAAATAGTCCTCCTTTAGAAACCACTTAATAAATAATCGAGGTGGTGGGTTGTAAACAATGTAGGGTATAGATCTGCAATCAATTTCTACTATACTTTGCAATTATTATGTAAGTGGTAACTTTGTCCTTATGCTGGAGGGGAACCACAACTCAAAGTCCATCATTGAAAACAAAAGCCAAGAATGTTGCAAATGATAGACAGAAATCCTGCAAGTGAAACTTTGCAATCTAAGCTTATGTTGGATATTTCAATCCCAACATTAGGCTCCCTTCATTAGCTTTGACAAACAGTGGATTAAAAATTTAATCTGTTGGGCATATGCAGTAACTTTTTCATACTAGTATGCCTTAATGGCCCTGTAAGCTGTGAAGGTAGTAGGGTTCCCTGCTAAGCAAAGACCACAATTCAAGCACAAGTGACAGAAACAGCTCTTAAGTCACACAGTTTTGTGAGACACCAAAGCAGAAAACTGATTCCATAAAACAACAAGTCTTCCACAGTACAGAGGATCCCATTGCAGAAATGCATATAAGAGAACCTCAGTATATAAATGCCAAGGCTAACCCATTCCAAAGGCTAACCCATGCTTCCCTTCCACTACAGCCTTGGTTCGAATTTAGCTTCAGGTGACATAAGTCAATTTGAGAACATTGGTATATTTTGCATAAAACATTAAAGAGATTCTTTTCCCAGGTCATAGACCTTTCAGGTACACTATGATCATCTTTCAAAGAGTGTAATAAAGTCATTCAGCAATTTATACTCCAGAAAGATCAGCTCTGATTGCTAAACAACGGTGTCATGATGACAAGCTGACCTAGCTTTGGCCTGATTATACATAGTGGTTGCTGAAATCTCAACAGGATGTGAAGAGAAAGGAATCCAAGATCATTACTAGCTGTGGTTGATTTTCTGCTGGGAGGGTTTTTGATTGACAAACCACTCTGCTGAGTTACCCTTAAACACGTCCAGCTTCACATACTTCTGTATTTTTGGTAGCAAATCATTTGTTTGCAAAACGCAAAAAATATAAAAAAATGCAACAGATTTCATGTAAAGCCTATAGCAGTTTTTGGATGACTGTTATTATAAGCCTAAATGATGGCTTGTGACAAAACAATAATTGTAATACCAAATAAGGGTATTTACTTTTTCTAGGAAAAAGAAGAAGCAGAAGAACAATCAGGCTCAATAGACAAGTACAAACCAGAAGCTGCTTATTCTTATATTATGAATACTGAATAATTTGACAGCATGATGAAAAACACTAACAAAGGGGTAACAGAGAACGAAAGTACATAATCACACACACAAAAAAAAAAGCAGAATAAAGAATGCATACCAGCACTGGTATGTTCATTCAGTAGCCAAATGACATCTACAGTATATTTGAAAAAAGTACCTTGGGTTTGGATATTAAAACAGTTAGTGTAATTTACACAAGGACAGTGCACATAAACTTACTATTTAAACCATTATTTCACTAAAAAGAGCTCTTGGAAAAATAACATTTGAGAATCCAGCTGAGCTGCATATTAAGGCCATACTCATGACCCACTACTCCACCACATCCAATTCAAGATGATTCAAACTTAAAAGAAAAATGTCTCCTCTGACCCACATCTAGAAAACCTCATTCAAGACAGCTAAGAAAGTAGGAAAATGGCTTTCAAGCACCAGTCATTCACCACTGTGCTATGGAGACACACACAGTAAAATACCAAAAGTACTTATTGAAAGATCCAGAGTCAAAATTCTAGCCAATTCACTGTGTCATCAAGAGCATGAAGAAAATATCCCCACCTTTGACAACTGTCCTGCTACAATCTGTTAAATTAGATTAAAATTAATTAAAACACATTTGTGCAGAGAGCACCTTACATGTCTGGAGAGTCTTTCACCACATATGCCAACATGGTGTATTCCTTCAACAGCAAGTATTTTGCAAACAAGTATCTTCCCATCATTCATTTTCTATGTGTCTCCAAAAACTGAAGGTAGCTCAAAAAATCTTGTTCTCAAATCAAAAGTTTAATTTAATATGATATTTTTATTTAGGTTCCCATTTATATGTTCCTTCTTTACTTTCTTCAGTTTAAATTACTTGAATTGAATAGCAAAAATATACACTACTTTTTAAACAGTTCTTATTCATTATAATAATTTCAAATATCAGTAACATTCTCACAGGAGAGATGACAGTTAGAAGACTCTTGGGCCCATTAAAAGAAGTACATCCCTAAGGGAAGTCTCATTAACACCTCTCCTCCATGAATGATAGGATTCAACATGCCAAAACTAGGGTGACTGCAGATTGCAGCATGGGTCATATTGTCAAACATCACCACTGTCTTGTATGCTGGATTTCTATTTTTAATACAAATGTGGAATGGTCCACATTTAACAGTGACAGCCCTCTCCTTAGAGATGAGAAATGGATACAGATTCCTTCGGGCAAAGGAAACTGAATATTGAGCCCTGTTCAAAAATCAACTGCTTAAGCAGGTACTGACATGACTATCCTGACAACTTCTGTTAAACTTTTCATCCCAAAAAATTTTCCAACAAACGTTCAACTAACTACTTTTAAATACATGAGATTTACACTTGCAACAAAACAGTCCATCTAGATACAGTTTTATTGCACTAACTGGGGATTTTGAGTACATTGGACTAGCATAATAAAACCATGGCCTAAATATGTTTCACTCAATATACAGTAAAAAACCAGTTTTCCTCACAGCAACTTTAGACACCTGCTGCTCTGACACTGATGAGACGTAAATATAGTTTTTTCTCTGGACAAATAAAACAACTGGGTACCAACTCATAAGTAAAATGAGTTGTAAAAGTTTTCTGAGGGGCTGGCTGAAGTATAACAGTTAGTTAGAGAAGTTGGATAGACTTCATATCTTTTTCCCTGGCAACAGACATATTTCTTAAGCTTATTTTCACTTTAGAAAGTCTGAAGAACTTAAAGACAACAAAATAATTCCCCTGCCTCCAAATCATAAAACAATAGATTATGTACAAACCTTTTTTCTCCTGAACCAGAACAAAACAAGGTGCAATAAAAGACTGTTTATCAGTTTAATACTTTATTTTGTACTTTAGAAGACTATGCTGAGGTTGTAATATAACACTCAAAGGAAAAGTGCATAAACAAAACATTAACTGTATAATCTGCAACAGCAATGTTGCTATACAAACATCATGCCAATTTTTCCATTAGGAGCCATTCAGCTGAAATGCTTCTCCTGGAATCCCAGGCACTGCTCTCCTCTACCATCCCGCTCACTCCTGCACTCAGAGAGACAATGATCCATGCTTCAAAACCTTTTGTTTCTCTGGGAAGATTAAATGGCTATTTTCCAAGACTTGATACAGGAAAGAAAATCTGTTTTGCATTCTTCGTTACACCACAAACATACATGTGCATCCAGGGGTGAGGTAGACTTTCTCTGTATTGCAAGGCTTTTGTCTGATTCTTCCTTTTGGTCTAGCATAGCAGCTCTGCCAGTTCTGCCTTTCTATACTGATGTGGTTCAAAGCTATGACCTACTGCAAGCATGTCTGCAACTAACAGTAAGCATTTCCCAAATGTAAATCACAAATATGGGCAGGAGTACAACAAGGCTTTGAATATTACGTTGTACTGCATAGTTCAAATGCAATTTCCTTACTTGCCTATCCTTTTGTTACCACTGGAGATTACAGCCACGCCCCTTTTATAGATGGCCCTCCAGAAATTGCTTCTGAGAATCAAGCAATTACAATGCCATTTCTGGCTTTTAAATAACCCTTTTCTTAAAAAAGAACAGACTTTCCTTTTCTGTTACCTGTACTGCATGAAAGGAGCAAGCCCTGGTTACTCAAGACAGCTGTCCCATGCACCAAATGCCCATCACCATGGTGTCACCCATGAAGAGGAACAAAGTAGTTATCATCAATCACCAAAATCTGTCTCCTTGAGGAGGCTGACTCACAGCAAGCCACAAACCCACATCAGCTTTAAGCTGAGCTTGTACCTTCTGACATAGCACAGGCTGCAATACTGAAAAACAGAAAGGGGATGGGTAGGAAGAATGAGACATGGCACAAACCACATAGCCTGCTTTGCTACACAGGCCTTTGTAATTGCCCAAACACCTCCATGTGTTTTATAAACACTCTGTGGTTGGGGATTTGCACTCACCTCCCTTCTCCACAAGACAAACAAACTAAACACAGTAATTAGCTTCAACAGCATCTGATTAAGTAAATAGGGTTTTCCGTTTCCATTAGTAGCTCATAAAGGTAGACACTAATATGAGCACCACTCAGGTCATTGCCCAGTGGTGACAGTTTAACAGTCAAGCCAAAACAGGTTCCACTGCAACAGCAAACATCAGTCAAACTCCCTGGCAGGACAGGCACAAGTTCACAGAACTATGCTGTTACAGGCTATGGTAAGAACATTCAAGCCAAATCACTCAGACTTGCCCAAGCAGCTAATTAGAACTTCTCACAACAAAGCCCATCAATATTTAACAGAGATATCCAAAAATAAACAAGGGGTTTGGTTTGCTAGAACAGATTTTCCTACAAAATATCTTGACATAACACCTATTCAAGTTACAAGTGACAAAGTGCAGTCTACAATAGATACTAAATTTGGCTGGCAACCTGCTCATGATTGTATTCTTGCTTCTGGGCCAGGAAAGCTTTATAGACTTCCTTTTGTTCCTTATCGTGTACCCTCACCCTACTTCATCAGTCTTTGGTTGTCTCAAAAATCTGACTTCAAAAATAATTTGAACCATACAACTTATTAGTAGCCACATGGAAATGCAGCATGAAATCAGTCACTTTATTTAAACTGTCAAACATCCAGCTGGTTAAAAAGTACCACAGTGGCATGGCTTCAATAATAACCTCCTATGACTCACCTACAGAACACACTTCAGCCTTGACTTATTTTGAAGAAATGCACAAATAATCAACATGAGAAAACAAAGGTAGGATTAATATTACTTTGATTGCAGTTACATATACACAAATGTTCAAGAAAGTAATCTTTTTACAGTAATTATTTGTAGCTTACTTTCCCTTCCCTGATTTTAACAATTAAACACAGAGACTGAGTACCCATCAGCCTTCATCCCATGGTTGGTCCTGCAGAGGAATTCAGTGAGGAAAAAGGCTGTTTTTTTTTTCCTTTTTGAGTATTTCTTCCAACCATAATTTATGAATTGGTGCTTAATTATCTCAGACATTTAGATTACTCTTTTCATTTCAAGAAATCTAGTTTGGCAGATGAAGAACATGAAAGCATAATTTCAATCAATCTCCCTTGAAACTTCTTAAAATAACACTAGCTGATGACTACTCACAAGATAGTAAGCTATTTCCCTCTTCTCAGCGGCATATATCTTTCGGAAATATTTGTTGGAATATCAGTGACAAACTGTAATAACATAAAGGAAGTAAATATAGCTCAACTTACACTGCACTGAAAAATATTTCTAATCTCCTTTTTGTCACTCAAATCACACCTAACTGTAATGATTTCCAAATGCTATGGTCTATTACCAGTGGCTTTCCCACAGAAGCAACATCAATCTAAAGAATGGGTTTAAGACAAGGACATTCTTTCAACAGCCTACCAGAAAATATAGAAGAATAGTACAGTAGGTCATTTATTTGAGCTAAAATCACATGAGCCAAATTCATCAAGTTCAGAAAATACCTTCTTCAAGCATTAAATCCTAGAACTCATGGGACAGCATTCTGCCTATGGCCTTTGTCAACTTTTAATTATGTCATGTTACAACAGACTGCTAAAGCAGAGCGCAAGTGATAGCACACAGCATGTCTGAGTACAGCCTATTTTTAGTCTGCAATTCAATCAGCACTCTTACAATGGCAAGGATTACAGTCCAAGACAGACACATTGCTGTATACAGGCCAATGCAATTACATGTTGAAACATGTTGAGAGAACGTGGTGGCAAACTGGAGTCAATGTTGGGAGGAGGCACACCAGACATGCAGCTGCTCCGTGGTAGCTGATGTCTTCACTGGCAGAGCCCACGCTCCCATCTCACCCATCTTTGTTAACAGACCACAAAGGAAAACACTAAAACAAATGACAGTTTTATGCCAATTCCTTTCAATATGATTTACCGCTTATGAAAGACAGACAACATTTTGGCAGTCTCAAAAATCAATATCCTTCTACCTTCATTGGCAGGTGTTCAGAAACCTTTAGCTTGACCAACTCTGAGCAGCCCCCTTCAATCCTGCCTGAGAATGGTGCCAATGAAGAGACAACTCTGTCCTCATTCTGGCTCTCCTGAACTCTTGTGCTGAGGTAGCAGTTACAACATTTGCAAGGATGCTTTTAAATAGATGTCTTTCATAACACAGAAAAGAAAAATTAAGATTTTCAAGCCAATATATTTTTACACATTGAAATGCTAACTCTTAATTTAAAATGTTACACTCTTATTGTGTTTTTAATCTTCAGGAGTCACATTTCAGGCTTTTCTCATCCAACTATACAGACTTTAAAAAAAAAATTTAATTGAACCTTGCTGTGTAACAGACAGGATGAGACTTAGGACCTATAGGATTTAATGCTTTGAAACTATCAAAAAAAACAGGTGACCCCACAAGACAATCACTTATTCTTTAGGACACAGTTAAATGATTCATCCAACAGTAAAGACTTTTGTACACTAAAACTATGGCTGAATACTAAACAATGACATGAGGAAGCTTATGGCTGTGTTCTACTACCAGTTTCCCAGGACCAATATTTTTTTTTTTATACAGCCTCTGAAAAGTAGCCTAAATAATATCCTATTCCTCCTCATCTTTATACAAATGACCACTAGGAAACACTTCCTTCAAACCCCTTGATGAAAGAGAGAAAAATACTAAAAGGAAGGCATACATATTCTGAGGACTTTCAAGCCAAACACTTATATAAGTTATGGGCACATCTAATTAGCAAAGAAAGAAATCTGTATCTTGAGATAAATCTCTGCATTATAAAAAGCTCCTAGATTTCAAACTTACTACAGGTGGTCATTTCTCCAAAGGGCACATTTTTGAGTGCTGATCACTTCTCTTTAGCAAGATGAAATGAAGGCACCAAAAAAACAGACACAGAGTCTCTGAACAATAAGTTCAGAAACTCAAAGATATGGGCACACCCTAGGCTTGACATAAATTCACAGTGATAACTAGTGGCTTTTTCATCCACATTTCAAAACTAAGCAAAGAAAATATTAAGAAGACAGAAAACCTAAAAGCATTTTAGGTTTTAGCAAATTCAGCAGCATCTGAACTGAGACACCCATCTTAAGCCTCAGAAACTACACTTTAACTTCTAAGATATGAGGATTTTCTTCCACCACTTTCCCCCACAACTCTCAGCTTTGTCAGAAAAATGACTTATTTTTCTTCCCAGACAAAGCTCAGTCTAGAAGAAGCATAACAACAGTAATGCACACATAAGGCAGAATAACATACAGTAATGCCACCATACAGTAACTGAAACAATACTGCAGACAAATTGACTTTTTAATTAGGCTTAAAAAAGCAACATTTGAAATCAGCATCTAAACAAGAACACATTACTGTCTAAAAAGGCAAGTATAACAAATCTAAGTGCACTACTTGCAGTTATTCAAGCTCACTTCTGTGCAAAAACTAAAGGGGACGTAACAAGTAAAATAATGAGTAATATTACAGTATAAAGTGAAGGCTGTATATAAGCCACTACAGGAGTGCTCAGGTCACAGGCAAACACAACTGTGGATACTAAACCCAGAGGAGTTGCATTTCTTTCTGCCTTGTGTAGTCAGAGACAAAAACACCTCATGCACTATGATCAAACCAGAACAAAAAAATTCACAGTAAGATGAGAGCCCTTCAGCTGTGACCAGCAATGATCATTGCAATACATGAATCATTTAGAATACTCATATAGGATAAGTCAGTCATGTCTGTCTGAAATAAAATACACTGCTTTTCCACCTGTGAATGAAACCTGCCTGCCTTACTCATAGTCACTGGGATTGCAGGTTGCTTGCATTTATAACTGAAGCTCAAACCAACTAGTAGCATGGTAGAGTACTTGAAAAAGAATGATGACACTAAAATAACACATGTAGAGACTGAAAAGCACAGTGTAATTTAGCAGCACCTTTTCTTCCTCAGTAACACACTTTTTTTACAAAACACCTATTTTCAAATCACATTACAATTTCCTTTAAAGATGCCTAAAGGAAGGAGTGTGATGAAATGTGCCTCATGAGGGGGACTTCTGAAATTCAGAAAGCCTTAGGACCAACACAGTTCCATAACGAGATATACGTGAATCTGCATCTCCTTGGAACTCACCACTATAAAGCTTCCCAGTCCCTGCACTTTTTTGAAGATGACGAACTTTAATGAAAATAAGTACACCCAAACCAAAACACAAAGAAAATCCCGCAAATTCACTTACTTTTATAGACAATAATCAGACAATGAAGTCCTTCCTGCCTGTGAGGCAGGGCAGCACAGAAAAATCTTACAATTTCAGGAATCTGAAACAGGTATCCTTAATTCTCTGCCTGGCAAACCTGAAAGGGTCTTCCATAACAGAGACACCAAGACCTCCTTTAAAGAGGGCAGAGGACTCAAGATTTTCACAAGCCAAGTCCCTCACAGTGCTAGAGCTGAAGGGGAAAATAACAACCCTTTGTGTGTGGAGTCAAAGGTCATGCTCCAGGGCCAGCTGCTGCAGTATGGGAATAAACAGAGTATAGATATGTGGTTTTTTCCAATTTCTTCACTACCTATAAAATGCCAAGTACTATAAAATTTCCAAGTACTAGAAGTCTATTAATGTCTTCTCCATAGCTAGAATGGGTTCATCACTGGCACTTGGAGAAAACTCAGAACTTTAATTCCACACTAGAAAAAACAGGCACAAGACCCCATTTGGCATTTCACTAGCACAGATGAGATTCCTGTTGATTTCCTGATTGCACACTCCACTATTACATTCATTCCTTGCAAGCCTTGCAGTAATAAAGTAAGAAAGCAGACACAATGTGCTTTTTCAACTAGCTTTACCTGGCATATGACACTCAGATAAGCAACCTGACTGGCACAGCTGTGAGAGCAACAAGTGCCTTTTTTGCCAGCCCCCAAATCATGCCAGGTGGTTCACGCTGAACATGCAGAGAAAGCCCACCAGACAGAGTCCAGGGACTTCATCTTCTCCTTGTCAATAACAAAACCATCCCAAAAAGAACTAAACACAAAAGTCACAGGCACCTCACCAGCAGCAGGAGCAGCTACTTTACCTCCGATGCCGCTACTTGTGGCTGCAATAGTATATTTACAATTCTAAAGAAAATACTTATTTTCTCAATTTCACTTACAAAGGTTGAAGGGCTCATTAGTAAACCTGAAGCAGCTAGCTTCATGCAACAGCACTAAAATGTCCCTCATTTTTATTTTTTAACCAATAGCAAAGTTACTTAAAACTATCTTTTTAACTGGCATAGTCTGTAGCTTTTAGAAGAGAAGAAACACAGAAATCAAGATGAAAGTAAACTTTCTTTCTTTCCTAAATAGGGAAATACATTTTATCTTAAGTGCATTTTATTCCAATATAATCGTGCATGCTGTGTACAATAGGAAAAGTGTATTGCTTTATCCGTATCACTAGAGTTAAAGCAATACAACTGCACAAGATACTACTTTTGTGGCTGATGAACATAAAGCTTCAAGCCATACACAATCCCCCACTACTGCATGTAATCAGACATATCTGACTTTACTTTGTATTACCACTTGTTTATTTATGCACCTTCTTCTTACCATCGTGATACTAAGAGTTTAATTGTTAGTAAACACAAGACAACACTGTTTCATTTTTCCAAGTATATATATTTTGTCATACAAACCCCTCTAGAACTACAACTAAATGAAGATGAAGCTGCTTTTCCAGTCACCCCAATCCTTTCTATACAGCCTAACGATCACTACCATGTAAAATGATGACCATTATGACCAAAAGATTAATAATAATGCACACATTGCCCATATTTAACAATAGCAACTAGGCATGCAGGACCAAAATTAGCAATTTTCCAGGATTCTGTGGAATAAAATAAATATCCTTCTCACAAAATAGACAGAGGGTCAGTTGAGAAGCATGACTACTAAAAGTCAAGCAGTCATACTGAAAGTAAAGGAAAAGGTCTAAGCTTTTTTTTTTTTTTAAGCATCCTTAAAATGCTGGGAATGACAGAATTACTTCTTTTTAACTTGGAAACTGGAAACTGCAATGCATTTTTGTGGTATATATGTGTTGAGCTGATGACGTGGCCAGTCTTCAATAGTTTCATATGCCAGACAGTTGCAGATGTTTCTAGGTAGCTGGGCTTACTAGAGAGCTCACTGCTACTATTGTCCCAACTTGTTCCACTGCTAAAAATATGTAACAACATTCCTTGCTGTCTTATTAGTAACTGTAATACAATATAAAGTTAGTATTAATATAACACAATCCAGGT